>NC_140968.1:74583693-74626193 GCF_056783735.1 Eptatretus burgeri | reverse complement strand
TATATCTGTATTTTGGCAATGGTTGCCATGGAAACAGCTATCATTTTGTCAAATTACCGTTTATTTAATGTATTGCTTTCAAATCTTGAAACAAGTAATGCATGAATATGTTGATCAGTGAAATGTACTTAATGTCAAATATGAGTTTGTAGCCAATTGGCATCACTGTCTCTAATGTCACTCATCATTGCCATCGTGATCATCACTATCGTGGTCATGCCGTTCAATGTTTGAGTCCTCGTCATTCTCACACGAAGTGCTGCACATGCAAAGATCAGTGCATGTTTAGTTCTTGGCACTGCAGGAACATCTCTGTGATGAACATTCTGTCTTGCACTGGCCCCTTATCATCTCGATAATTGCCTTTGGTGCAGGGAGAATGTCTCTTGTTGTCGGTTTGAGTTGACCACTTGTGTCCTTGTGGAAGCCATTCTTTAATGGATCAAGAAATGTTTGCTGAGAAATTGCTGCTTGACCCCAAACGTATGCCTGGATATGTACCCGCATGATATGCTGCCTCAGAGCACCGACAGTTGGTGGTAACTTGTCATTCTCAGCCATGTTCTTACAGAAGAGATGCCACCGAAGTTCAGGGATGCTGGAAATATTGACACCACTCGGACAATAACCTGAACAGGCAAATCTTGCTCAAGTCGTGTATAGGTCCTCTGACAGTTCAGCATCCTTACAGAGCATAGCAAAGGCATCTACTATGTCGTCATCGGCCTTAAAGTAGCACTGGAACCACCTTTGCATTACCATGTCGAGCGAACTGCCCAGTATTATCGGCACCTGTGAATGCGTGGAAGGCTGGCAATGCCTGGGCGCTCTCCTCACCTTGGGCCTTCCAGATTGGCTCGATTTTGACAATGCGAGATACCATTGAGATAGATGTGTGTCTTGGCAAGAACCAGAACATCCGTATCAGGTGAGAATATCGTCAGCTCAATATCTCCCATGTGTTGCTGTGATGCAGCTATTGCTTGCTGGATCATCAACATATCGACCTCCTCATGGTTATTCACCTCAAATTGGAGACCCCTGTTGCTCGACGTCTGCCCAGATGCCAAAACGACTACCACCTTTGTTGAATCTCGGTTGTATTCTAGAGTTTTCTCTGCCAAGTACTCCGTCAGATCAGCCTTGGTTTGATCATGGGACAGAAATCGACTCATCGTGATGTGTTTGATACTGGTATCATCCTTGACCTGATATTGGACTGGTGCCTCTCCTTGACGTCGTTTGTCTCTGGTTGTGCTCTTGAGGGAATCTTGCTTGTATGTATCAAAGACAAGAATTACATGGTCGAAGCCTCTGGTCAGACTCATCACCCTATCATTGAAACATTCACTGAGGTCCTTCACTGTCACAACCATTGCTGGTTTGTTGGTCATTTTCTGGACAACTACCATTCCATCCACGACTGCGACCTTCGTGCTTGTACTGCCATCAATTGCAGCATCAGCGGGTGCTGGTTCCATGTGTGTGACATCAAGCTCATCTTCTGGTAAAGACGGTTCCTTGTTGGCAAACTTCTCCAAGTTGTGGATTAGCTTCGACTTGTCGGTGCATGACAGTAAGCTACCGCTTGGTGCAAACAGGGCCCTCGGTGTCACAGTGAATTCAAAGTTTCCAATTGCATCCTTCTGGTCGACGACCCTGCTGGATCTGGAGAGTACCATCAGTCCACCATACAAATCCTTGGTTTCTTTTAGATCTACTGTCTTGTCCCTGATCTTGATTGCTCGTGTTGTATTGCCAGACATCTACATTCTGTTCTTCTCCTTCTTCACTGGCGCCCATAGGCTGACATCACCATTGATCCGTTTTGCAACAAAATCGTCATAGAGATTCTGTCCCGTTTCATCAATGTTCAGTATCTGTGGTACAAATTATTTTGGCACATAAGCGTGGGTGACCACATTGAAGAGCTGGTTACCCTCAACTTCAAATGGATTTTCATGACTAAGTATGGCAGCCTTGATTCGGTCAATTGCATTGTGTTCACGCTTGACGACACTTGGAGACAGGCCATGGTGCTCAGTGATCTCACTTTCCTTCAGACCAAACTGTCCCTTAAACTCGCAAGACAGGCGTCGCGATGTGGCGTCACCTATGTTCCCTACAAGATCACACTTGCAATACATCAAACTACAAAAACTTAAAATCAAACGTTTTACTACTGAAGGTGCCGAAACCTTCTGATATTGAACAACATACACCAATGTTTCATTGCACAGATGGCCGTTTCCATGGCAACCAACTGTTCCAATACTTGAAAATCATAATACTTATGTGTTAGTCATGGTCACTATATTTAACAATTATTTAGGCCATCCGATGGAAAATATAATTTAAAAAAAATATATAAAAAAATGGCAATTCCACTCCAAAAATGCTGTTTCCATGGCAACCGACAGTCAAAATGCAACATTTTATTATCTTATAAAATCCATTGTTAGCCATTTCACAGTAATCCATCATCGGTTGGTTATTTTGTATTGTTTCAGATTTTTTAAAATTGGAATAAATAAACAGCATTTTTCACCCCAAAACGACCTTTCCAAAATAAAAGTTGAAAAAATGTGAAACATCATTTTTTTATTTAAATAGATTTTAAACTTCTCAAAAATCTATATGCTTGCTACTCTCCAAAAAATTCCAACGGAATTACACAAGGAACCTGACTATGTCCTATTACACGGCCTCATGGCCTCAGGACTCTTACGCATTGATTTATACATTGTGTGCATGCTAATACAAGTTACTTGTCAACTCTAGAGTCAAGACTGGTCCGATAAATCTGACGTGCTGTCGCTTTCTTTTATTATTCTCTTTTCTTCATTGTTTTCTACTGGCGCTACATGACGACAGTAGGAATAAAATAAATAAAAATGCAACAGACCGTCAGATTTATCGGACTACTCTAGACAATTGTCACAAGGTGTGTTCTGCACACAAGTTTTCATTGTATCCGGACAGCGAGATTGCTTCGTTTTATGCGCGGAGAGATACGGCCAATGACATGCGCTTGCCTTGCGATTCATTCGCCGCGGTGCAACATGTCTGCTACGCTGGTCACGTCACCTCACTAAAATATTTGTGATATCGAGCAGTATGCAAGTCAAATTTACGTTATTGAATTACGAATAGGATTTAGTATAAAAGTCTGTTCCCACAATGACGATGCGCGGCACGATGGAAATCGTGGTCTCAATCGTGGACTAATCATGGTGATCCTATCAGATCTTATCAGATCTTGAGGTCAGTCGTGGCAATCGGTGTT
The DNA here is from genome assembly GCF_056783735.1 of Eptatretus burgeri. Lineage (NCBI taxonomy): Eukaryota > Metazoa > Chordata > Myxini > Myxiniformes > Myxinidae > Eptatretus > Eptatretus burgeri. The sequence goes on along the minus strand of NC_140968.1, from coordinate 74,622,907 downwards.
AATCGTAGAAAATTTTTGAACGGTTCAAAATTTTTCTATGATCAACACGATCAATTGTCAATCGGGATCATCGTATCCGATCATATTGCATCGTAACAAAGCGCGACAGATCGCATCTAATCGTGCTTCCAAATCGTGGTGATTGGGATCGATCTTAGACAAGACAAACACCACGCTCTGTTGAGATGTGTTCTCAACTCTGTAAAAGTTCAAGAAACAATGAAGTCCATGGTCAGTCGGGCTGTATATATACCCGTCGGGGTCCAGTCATAGCTCAAATCGTGATCACCCTCGATCATGATCGTGAAAGACATCGTGACTACAATGGTATCCTATCGTAATGGAGCGCATCGGTTCTTGATGAACGTATCGGAACGTATCTGCACGTACCAGATCGTCCCAATTATGGGAACCTGATCGTGTCAGATCGAGACCCAATCGTGGACTCAATCGAAACAATCCTATCGGAACGTATGTGATCGCATCTGAACAGAAGATCAGACCGTGAGAGATCGTGACACCTGAAATTGACAAATCGTGAACAGATCGCATCCGAGCGCAACAAATCGTATCAGAACGTATCGACTCACATCACCTCGTATCCAAACCTGAAATTTCAGAGAAATTCCATGATCAGCTAGGAATGGCCAATCGTGGCGTTCATAACGGATCGCACGACAGTGGGAACGTAGTTTAACCACTTGTTATTGCCAAGTCTTCCTTCGATGTCCTCCCGATCATCATGAACTCCGGGAATTTCATCGCCATTTTCCTCTGCTTGTCCTGCTTCGGGCACGAACTGGTAAGGCCGTATTTCATTTCCAGCTGCCTGAACTTCACCTCCTGCGACGACGTTATCCAACAATTCTCCATCTGATTCAGACCAAAATCCTTCATTTCTCTCACACTCACTGTCGCAACCAGACAAATCAAAGTCCATGTCATCCATTATTCAAAACCAAATGTTTGATTTTTTTAAAGCAGAAATGAACGAAGCAATTGAGTCGACCAATCGAATGTGGAAATGCACAGAAAGCCAATAGAATCACGTAGACCACCAACCCGAGTAATTTACATGCAGCCTTTGTCGTCCTGGAGATGACGTCATGTGGGTTACGCTCCCTTTAGTAGATTTCGGCAGAATTTTTAGGGGCGTTCCCGAAGAGGTTTGTTTTTTTAATTTTACATTTTACAGAATGAGTATTGTGAAAAAACATTGTCAGATCTGTAATCATGATGAAAAACTCCAATAGGACATATATATGCAATTTCAGTACTTTTGGGTGTCATGGGACTTTTAAAGGTGTCCGTTTTTGGATCTGATCTTCCATCCAAACATGCAGCAATTTCTCCATTTCGTGGATGGGCCCGGTCCATTGCCGTTCTTTATCTTTCAAAGTCGTCGACACAGTAGAGTGAGATAACTTAAGATCACGTGTGATCGCATTCACTTTCTTTCCTCCTTCGTACTGTTTGATCACCTGCATTTTCGTGGCGAGATCAATTGCCTTTCTTTCCTTCTTGGCAGGTTGAGGAGTAGACAAATATAATTTCCTCTTGGTTGACATCTTGGGGGTTTGAAGTAAAATTTTTAAGACAAATGGATACGGATAAACTGTGCTATACCGAGACCACGCTAACACACTAGCACTGCTGGGCGCTGGGGCGGAAACTGAGCAGTTTGAGTGGGTGCAGACGAGGAGCAGTCAAAGAAAGTTGGCTGCAATCTGTTCAAAGAAAACTTGACTGGGAAGTTTCCAGTCCCAGATTTTTCAGTGATGGTGTTGGCAGCAATCTGGAGCATTGGTCAGTCAAAGCTTGTGGAATGTTTTGGCAACATCAACACTACAACACTCATTTTTATCCTTGAGGATGGATGCCTCCCTGTCTTTTCCACTGGTCAGATTGTCAAAAACAACACTGTTCATGGAAGATAGAGCTCCATGCCACACTGCAAAAAAGACCAAAGAATGGCAGGACAGAAATGGGATCAAATGACTTCCATGGCCAAGTCAGTCTCTTGAGCTGAATCCCATTGAACACCTCTCGGCCATATTGGATCGAGCTGTGCGGAAAAAAAGTCCAGGAAACCAACATCACGGGCAGAATTGCTAACACGCTTCTGTCATGTTTCTGCAGTATTCACTGACAGTGCAAATATTGTAGAGCACTCCACCAAAATGGTTGACAAATGGCTCGCTTGGCACGCGATTAGCAATCACCGAACTGTCATGTTAAACATACACCTCTCGAGTCCGGAGACAACCGAAATGTCAAATATATCCGAATTGGACAAATGAACACTTTTTCTTAGGAGTCGGAACTGCTTGTAAGTTCAATTCTGGAGCTTACATTTTGTAATTCTGCTTAGTTTAAGATATTCTCGAGGTTATGACATGTGCGGAAATGAAATAAAGCCACAAACACTGCTGTCTCAGGGTGTTTATAAGCATTGCAATGTACCCAACAATTCATAGTTATAAAAATTATGAACAGGCATTTGATAATATGAGTGAGGAAAGTGAAAACAACTATTGTAAAGAAATCGTTGTGGCTCGTTCCAAGTCAAATCATGATTGAGCAGGCCAAAACACATGGTGGCTTCAGATCCCAGTGAAGTTACCTAGGACCCAAATACTCCTTAAGACCCCAAAGTGCAAGGTGGCTGAGGAAGTTCCTGATAAAGGATATGATTAAATAAGGCCGTTAATGATCTTCAAAATGGGATGTTTTAATTAACCCAAACACCCAATTTTCACGATTTTTTTTTTGTATACCTTGGTCGAGGCTCGTATGAGAGCCTTGCACTTTGGATATGTCGGTTCGTACTGTTCTTCTCTTCGCCATGTTCCCCATCCCATCCCATTGCACTTTGCACAGATATGTCGGTAGAACACACAACTCACAGCAAGGAGGCATGAGACAAGAGGGGCGGGAGTGGAAGGGACAAAACAGTGGGGAACAGACACATTAGGTGAACTGTGGAAGCGAGAGGGATGGGGATGGGATGGGGAACATGGCGAAGAGAAGATGGACATTTCAGGGACTTTCAGGAAGGAAAGCAGGAGAATTGAAGGAAGTGGGCTTGGGTGGATTATCGGGGGTAGAAAAGATCGAGGATTTGGATGGGGGAAGATAAGAGGTGGTGGTGAACAGCTGTTTTGAAAGCCTGGAGGGAAGAATGGGAAAGAATAGAGTGAGGAAGTTTATTCCAAAAAAAAAGAGGAATGGAAAAAAGAGGAATGAAAAAAAAAGAAAAGAAAAAAAAAGAAAAGGGAAAAAAGAGGAATGAAAGAGTGAAGATGAGCAGTGATTCGTGATTTTGGTAGTTTTACCAGAAGGGGGTTGTTGGCGGACCTTGAGCGCCCTGTGGAAATGTGGTGGGGACAAATCGCAGAGAGAGCAGGGGGGGCAAGGCTGGAGAGGAGTCGGTAGAAGACAGAAAGACCACCGACCAACCAACCAACGATTGCACTTCCTTGGAGTTTTCTTAGTATGCATGCAAAGTTTCAAGCCACAAGGTTTCATGGTTTTGGAGTTATGGAGGAGACACACTGACACACTGCCTTTTATTCGTATAGATATGTTTGTTAGAAGGTGTCGGAGGCACAATAGTACAATATTTTGCTCATCAGAACTTCATCGAGTTAATCGAACTTTCAACAATGTACTCAAGAATTTCTCAATACATTTTCTCCAAGCAAACTAATGAAATTATTCCTTACTTTGTGATGTGAGTCCACAGCTTTCACTCTTGGCTCAATGGCTCGTGGCCTTTGTGTAAAGATTTGACGCTTCAAGTGTCCCCATAGAAAATAATCGCATGCATTTCATCAGGCTGTGAGTGGGATATATCTTTCCACATTGGTGCCTCAACAGAAGCTTCAAGAAAATGATGTGATTTATAAAAGTTTCACGTCCAAAAGTGCCCTGAACAGTTTTTGCAAACTTTTCCATGGCTTAATCCAAATTGACATCCATGTCATAATGACTGTGAATGAGGGAAAATGCATTTATCCTTTCTCCAGTGAGCCATTGTAAAGTTGTTCAATTGCCTAAGCACACTTGTACTCCTTTCGCATTCAGATGAGGGTGTCGTACACACAATCTTCAGCAAGGCGTTGGTTTTGGAATGAATAAAACCATCGCTGTGTTTGGCAGCCTCAGCACGGATCTGCTCTGCCAGCTCCCTCAATACCCTTGGATGCATATTATCCGGCCCAAGAGCTTTATCATCCCATAGTTTCCTCTGCCACCGAAGGTGGATGTTTTCACCCCTGTCTGTCTGTTTGATTATAACTTGTGAAAATTGAAGATTTTTCAAGTATATTGGTTGGTTGTGTGCGTTATTCTGTTTGTCTGTTTGCTTGTTTCTTTGTTTGTTACTTGCCAAACTTGAAAATTTTTCAAGTATATTGGTCAGTCGATTTTGTTATTCTGTCTGTTTGTTTAGTGCCTAAAGGTCACAATTTTAAACCAATTTTCACAAAACTTCACCACATAGTAGAGTGTGTCATAAGGAAGAAGCCTATTGTTTGAGGTGACAGGTCAAAGGTCATCTTGAGGTCAAAATTCTAAAATCGTCACTTTTCATCTGATACACCTGAAAATTAAGCAGCAACTGTGTTGTGCAATTGGGAAACCAACTATTTTTGAGGTTAAAAGGTCAAGCTTCTAAAATCATCAATTTTTATCTGATTTAAAATGAAACAGCAATTGCATAGTGCATTACTGAATTGCAAAACCAACTATTTTTGAGATCAAAAGGTCAAAAGTCAACTCAAGGTCAAACTTCCAAAATCATCAATTTTCAACTGAAAAATTGTCAATTTACATCCTATTAACTTGAAAGTTGAACAGGATTTGCAAAGTCCATCACTGAATTGGGGAAGCAACTATTTTTGAGGTTAAAGGTCAACTCAAGGTCAAACTTCTAAAATGATCAAATTTCATCTGAAAAATTGTCAATCTTCATCTGATAATCTGAAAATTAAGCAGCAATTGCATAGTGCATAACTGAATATAAAACCAGCTATTGAGGTCAAAAGGTCAACTCATGGTCAAACTTCTAAAATCATCAATTTCAATCTGAAAAAAAATCAATCTTCATCCGATTGACCTGAGCTTTGATTAAGATTGTCAATTTTAATCTTTACGAAATAGACAATATGATGTATCCATGGCAACCTTTGGAAAGGGGGGGGGGTGGATTTTGCAAGTATTGTGCTCTGCATGATATTGTTGCAGATTCGCGCCCGCCGGCGTGCGAGCGGCCACGTAACTCGAATCGCGGCACGTCGCCCACCGGACGGACAATCCCGTCGTGACCCTCTCGGACTAACGCCGGGAACTAGTCACGGGTGGGCCTTTCAGCCTCACCACGATCGTGCCAATCGGCCCCCGGGTGGGATAGGGTTGCTCGCCAAATTCGACCTACCTAAGTACCCACACGGAGGGTAGACCGGGCGATCGCACCTCGCCGCAGGTCGACTTCGGACACGGGCCACTTTAAGCGACCCGTTCCGTACTATCGGGATAACCGAGTGGTGTTATCGTCAACCTCGACGGTTCGATTAATTATTGGGCGTATTAGCCCACGACCAACCCTTTACGTGAAGTAAGATGGAGATTCAATAGAAGAAAAGACGAAGCGAAACGGGAAAAAACAGTTCAACATAAAGCACATTTATTCCGCGGCAAACGGAAAGCACACATATACAATTATGCACCAAAAGCAAACGTAAAAGTGACACGACAATTCTGCACAAAAAGCAAATGTAAAAGTGACACGACAATTCTGCACAAAAAGCAAATGTAAAAGAGAAACACAATGCAGATCTACGACCGACTACCGAGCACACGGCAACACTTGTACAGTTTTACTTCACAGAGGGCGCCGACAACACATATACTCAAAGCAAAAGAAAAAGGGACCACCCTCAACGATGAGGGGGGCAGACGGGCCTGGGGCCGAGACCGCGTCGAGCCTACCCGTCTGGTGATGAGCCGCAAAATGGCGGTGGCGCCCCGACTCCGCGGGCCTCGCTGGCACTGCCTGGAATGGGGTGGGAACGGGGCCCCCTTCTCACACTATCTCAGCGCGGGGGGGGGGAAACAGGAGGGGGGTTGTTGATGCTCGGGGGAATGAGGATATCTCGCTGGCTTGGGTCCCGCGACGAGCATCTCCACCGCGACCTCGGTCGCGTTACCGGCCTCCCCTCTCCGCAGCTCCCCGACTCTGACACGAGCACCCTCTTGACTGCCTTCGCCGCCGCCACCACCACTCTCCAACTCTCCACTCTTCTCAGCTCCGTCCAACTGCGTCCAACTGCTTTCCTCTTCTCAGAAACTCTCAACTCTTTCCAACTCAACAACTCACTCTTCCCAACTCAACTACTCCCCTTTCGGCGAGCGAACGCGGCCCTTTATAGCCCCCGGGGCTTCGCTCCTTCACCGTCGACCCTTCACCTCTGGCTGGCTCCCCATTGGACAGAGGAAAAGTGGGCGTGAATGATTTTTGATCCGTGAATCTGCATATAGCGATTATACTCCGACGCACCGGGAGGCGGGGCCAAATCGCCCCACGCTCGCTGATAGGATGGAACAGAAGTGGGCGTGAATCGTTCTTGATCCGATTTCTCGGAAAGGCTGGTGTTTTTGCACCCGCTGCTCGGTGCACACCCTGTACGAGTCCAGGATCGGTGTCCACAAGCGGCGTGGGAATGGCGGTGATGCGATGGTTGCGAGAGCGAGATGTGACGGCAAGGGTCGTGGCTGTTGTTGTGAAGCGGCGTTGCGGTTGGTGGTTGTTGTGTGATGGCTGTTGAGACGTGGTTGGTGGTGGTTGTGGTGGTAGTAATGGCGGCTGGTCCAAAAATAGATAGTAAAAGAAAAACGGCTATCCTGAAGGGTCGCAGCCCGAATGAATGACATTTATTCCCTCTAAACAACGGGTTTGGACTAACTACACATATACTTACAGAGATATTTCACCTACGGGACCTGAATGGTGGTTTGCGAATTTCGTCAACCACAACACCACCCCCTCCCCTTTTTACAGACTCGTCCCGAGTCGTCAAATTTTCATGTGCCATCATGTGTAGTTTTCCCCTAGTACATTTTACCTACGGATCCCTGAGTGCGACATTCATGGTATTCGTGTCCCCAAAATAAATAACCTGAGGGCTGAGTAACTACCTAAACAAACTCACTCACACGGACGACTTAAATAAAATTGCCGGCGCTAAGACAGACATGCCGGGGGCGCACTCATATGTACAGTACATCTTAACCTTAACTTACAAATTTTACACTAAACCATGGCCCAGGATCAATGGTCTCTGCTAAAAGAAAGCAGTTAGCAGGGAGCCAGGCTGCTCGCTTGCAGTCTCTGACTCAAACAATGCAGGTGACAGGGAGCGTGGCCGGCTGCTCACACGCATTCCAAGGCCTTCCCTTTTGAACTGAACGCAGTGAACCACAACGGTGCATGGGCTGCACAAACACAGTCTCCTTGCCAGCTCAAGTGGCACACGCAATGAGCTCAACGGATGGATGTATGGATGGATGAATGGATGCACGCAAACACGGTGCACGGGCCGCCACTGCAGGCCCGTGTTGTAGCTGCCAACAGGGCAGTTCTTGCAGCTTGCAAACTGTTGCCTTGATCCTGGCGCACATGGCAATGAACAGGGGGGGCAAAGCAAAAATTGAACGGGGCTGGTGAACAGGGGCAGTGGGCATGGCCTGGCAAAGGTGATCAGGCAAACACAGCCTGCAGAACAAGGCCGCTGCAGGCAAACACAGCCGGCAGATGAACTGGCCGGCACAGGCTTTGCAGAAAACAGCTGCAGACGATCCGGCTGGTACAGGCCTTGCAGCACAGCAGCTGCAGCCGATCCAGCCGGCACAGGCCTTGCAGCAAAACAACAGCTGCCGATGAAGTTGGCCGGCCTCTGCCTTGCAGCAACGCAGCCAGCAGATGAAGCTGGTCAGCCTTTGCCGTTCAGTGGAGGTTGGTGGAGGGAGTGCTGTGGTGCTGGCCACTCGGAAGGCGGGCTCGGACCTACTCTACGGTCTCCCTCCCAACCTATCGCCTTTGCCTGTCACTGTCTATACCCACTCCCTTAATTTGTCAAACCCCAATTTAGCCCCAACTTATTTTTTTATTTTTACTTCCCCACTATAAATCGTCCCCTAACCCCCTGTACTGTCCTTGTTCGGCTAAACTATCCTGTCACCTAGCCTACTCCCAACCCCTACGTTCCCTTCCCGGAGGGGAACAAGGGAGAGCTAGCGTCCTGTGTCGAGGCCCAACGAAGCCTCAGAATGGCCTCCCCAGACTTCAGCGATCTAACCCAAAGTGGGTCCAGCGGCCCACAACGAGAGCGAGGGGATGGATGGTGCGGAGGGGTACACTTCCTAATCTACCCTAACCATTAACCTGTTAAACTACCCCGGGGCTTCCAACAAGCGCCTCTCGCTTGAACTATTGGTTCTAACAACCCAGATTCCCGTCGCCTGTGTTGGTGTCCTCACAATTTCGGGCCTCGCCCCCCAATTTTCTTCCCGTGCCCTCACACGGTCTCATGGCTGGGACGCATGGCTCCCTTTGGCAGGCACGACCCTCTGCCGAATCTCCAGCTATGGCACCCCCGGGCACTACACTGCCTCCGAGCCTACCAGCTCCCTAAACACCGGGGAGTGCCCCCCATGGCACCTCCCCTGAAACGCACACGTGGCAGGCTGGCTTCCCAGGCCCCTTTCCGAGGGTCACCCGTGCCCACAACACTGCCCACGCGGCTAATGGCGCCCCGGGCCCCCACACCAAGCAGGCGCACCCGTGCCCACTACGCTATCCCGGCCCCCCATGGGCCCTTGGCCTACCACGGCCGACTAGCCTGGTGCCCGGGGTACCCACTCAGCGATAGTCACCTTTCGCAGCCACGCTCCCAGCCCGTCAACAGGGCTCATGCACCCCTCCAAATGGGTTTCGAGCCTACATTCACACCAACAACAAAACGACCTCCATTTTTCAATTGAACTAACCCCCTAACTCACTCTACACTGACCCCGGGGTCCCTTGGGCGGGAGTCACTCCTCCCCCCAATCACTCATCGCACCATGCATTCCCCATTCGCTCCACTCACACAGACCCGCTGGCCTCACTCACTCACCAAGCACATGCTTCCACTTCACTCACCAACTCTTCAACACAATCACCGCTGAACTCTGCCATCCTTCTAACTACATCCCTAACTAACTCGTGCTCCCACGTCGTCCCTTAAACTACAGCACGTTCCATTTAACACTACGTAGCTAAGCTATGTCCCCGCTACACATTCACAAGTCTGTCACTGTCTCCAAATCTCTAAAATAACTTTCCCAACCTAAATCTGGCTACAATCCCTCTAACTCATCCATTCCACAGACTCCATGAGGACTTACCCCTGCCCCATGAAGTCGGTCTAGCTAAGCTAACCCTTCCCCCTAACTAGTTTCCATCCTGTGCCCTGGTCAAGGGGGTCTTCCACCCCTTGCCCAGGAATCCTGTTCACCCGAAAGTGAGGCTTGCTTTTTCCTTTTTTTTTTTCACATGCGCAGCACCAGCGCGGCAACTCACAGCTCGCGCACTTTGCACCTGCCCGTGACGTCATGCAGCTGCACGTGCACCTCGTCCCTCCTTGGACGGTACCATCCGGCAGGGATACCCCTCCTGCCGGATTCCAACCCCGCTTGCAGCCATGACGTCACCGTGCGCATTAAAAAAAACACAAGCCCCACGTCTCGAGGGCTTCCCCACGCGAACACATGTGCTTTGCCCGTTGGAGCTTAACACACACGATCGCGTGGAGAACCCGTCCGGTCCAAATCCGTAATCCTACCTAAACTTTGTCCGTCGCGGGATCGGCAACATTCACCGCGCTCGTTTCCGGACCGGGACTTCACTCTCGTAAGCGAGCATGTGGGGGCCTCGTGCGTTTCACAGCACGGACCTCGCGCGCGCTGCTGGGCGAACCCGGCACGGTCCCCGAAACAGCTACAGCCGCTACCCGGCTTTTGTCCCTCACATGTCGCTGTCGTCGTCTCCATTCCACCCACGCACACCTGCGTGTTACGACGCTCACACTCCACTCCATTATATTCACCCCGGGAGACGCGGCTGCATGCTCACGCATGCCAACCGACATCTCCCTTACACACAGCGACCTTGCACAGGCTGTCTCTCTCACACTCGGCCGCTCACTCACGCATGCCGTTACCCTTGCACACGTGGCTCCACTCACTCGCGGCCTTTCACTCACTCGTGCCATTTCCCTGACACAAACCATACCACTCACACACGCGGGGGCACTCGCCCGCGGTGCCTCACTCATATTGGCCGTTTCACTCACACACACGGCGACACACACACAGTGCCTCATCCACACACGGCATGCTGGGAAGCACGCCCTTTGGCACACTTGCCACTACACCACTCACACACGCGGGGGCACTCGCCCGCGGTGTCTCACTCACACACGCGGGGGAACTCGCCCGCGGTGTCTCACTCACACACGCGGGGGCACTCGCCCGCGGTGTCTCATCCATACTGGCGGTTTCATCCACACACGGGGACGCTTCCACACACGGGGTCTTTGTCACACACGGGGACGCACTCACACCTTGCACCACACACACCGGGACAACCACACTGGGGATTTGTGTCGCCACAAGGGTCTCCGGGGCCTCTATACCCCCCAAGCTCTCCGTGCTCCTGTCCACAGCACTCCTCCCCTCGACCTCGCAAAGCACGACCGAACCCACTTGGTCGTGACTCGCCTCAAGGGGGCATACTCCCTCCCCTCGTTCCTGGAGGAGGCCATCCAGCTGCTCGCACTGGGTCTCCACCCAGTCCGCCAGCTCCCCCTCATGGTCCTCCACTACCTCCGTGTGTGTGTGTGCGTCACTAACCTTGTCCAATTCACCCTCTATCTCCCGTGTCTCTATACATTTTATTCTTTCTGCCGTCTCCTCGTGTCTATTGGTCTCTGCTTCTTTCTGGCGTCTTTCCCTCATCTTTATGTAGGTCAACCTTGCTTTCTCCTTAAGTCGCTCCCTTCCTTCCCTGTTTTTCACTCCTTGCTCTTTCATGATCTTCGCGTACCTCCTCCTTGCTTTCCGTCTTAATTGTTCTTTTCTCTCCCTCCCAATTACTTTCACCTCGTCTCTTGTCTCCCGTGTCTCCATACATTTTCTCTCCTTGTTCCTTATTTCTGTCTCTTCCTGGTTCCTTTTTCCTTCCCATCTGAGTCGTTCTTTCTCTCTGAGCCCCATTAGCCGTTCATTCTCCCTCCAGAGCTCCTCAATCTCCGTTGACTCCAATCTCGCTCTCCGTTTTAGTCGTTCAATTTCACACTCATATAGTTGTTGTTTTCTCTCCCACTGTTCCTCCTGCTCTTTGTTTTCCAATCTCATTGTTTCTTTCAATTGGCTCATTTCCTTCCTGTGTTTCATTCGCTGTTCACTCACTACTCTTCCTCGTTTCCTCTCCTGTCCTTCCTTCTCCAGTTTCATGGTTTTCTTCATTTGGTTAATCTCCTTTTTGTGTTTCATTTGCTGCTGTCTCATTACTCTTCCTCGTTTCCTCTCCTGTCTTTCCTTATCCAGTTTCATGGTTTTCTTCATTTGGTTCATCTCCATTTTGTGTTTCATTCGCTGTTCTTTGTCTATCTCCTCGTACTCCAGCCTCAGCTTTTCTTTCAATTGGTCAACCTCAGATTCATGTTCTTTTTGTTTTCTATTCCATTGTTCCTCTCGTTCTTCCCTCTCCAATCTCGTTGTGTCCTTCAATCTCCTGATTTCTCCTTCCTGCTTCATTCCTTGCTCCTTCAACTTCTCCTCGTATTCCAACCTATTTTTTTCCTTTTGTCGTTCAGTTTCAAATTCATACTCTTTCAGTTTTTTATTCTTCTGTCTCTCTTGTTCCTCGTTCTGCAATCTCATAGTTTCCTTTAATTGATGGATTTCTTTCTCCTGTCTCATTCCTTGTTCTTTGTATTTCCTATTCCAATGTCTCTCTTGTTCCTCGTTCTGCAATCTCGTTATTTCTTTCAGTTGGCTGACTTCCTTCTCCTGTCTGATTCGTTCTTCCATCATTACTCTTTTTTGCATCTCATTCTGCAATCTCGGGGTTTCCTTTAATTGATGGATTTCTTTCTCCTGTCTCATTCCTTGTTCTTTCAGTACTCTTTCTTGTTCCTCATTCTGCAATCTCGTTATTTCTTTCAGTTGGCTGACTTCCTTCTCCTGTCTTATTTGTTCTTCCTTCATTACTCTTTTTTTGCATCTCATTCTGCAATCTCGTGGTTTCCTTCAGTTGGCTGATTTCCTTCTCCTGTCTCATTCCTTGTTCTTTCAGTACTCTTTCTTGTTCCTCATTCTGCAATCTCGTTATTTCTTTCAGTTGGCTGACTTCCTTCTCCTGTCTGATTTGTTCTTCCATCATTACTCTTTTTTGCATCTCATTCTGCAATCTCGTGGTTTCCTTCAGTTGGCTGATTTCCTTCTCCTGTCTCATTCCTTGTTCTTTCAGTACTCTTTCTTGTTCCTCATTCTTTAATCTGACCTTCGCTTCCAGCTGTTCGATCTGTACAGTGTGGTTCCTTAACGTTTCATTCTCTGTTGTCGTTCTTTCTTCTCTCACCATCCTCAACTCGTTTTGTAATTCCCTCTCTTTGTTTTGGTGTTTCTGTAACTCAGAAGCTTTCTTTTCCAATTCCTTTCTCATCTCCGCACACTCCGACTTTGCTTTGGCTTCTAATTGTTCAATCTGCTCAGTGTGGTTCCTTAACGTTTCATTCTCTGTTCTCTTCCTTTCCTCTTTTAACATCCTCAGTTCGTCTTGTAATCCTCTTTCTTTGTTTTTGTGTTTCAGTATCTCAGAAGTTTTTGTTTCCAATTCCTTTCTCAATTTGCGTGCTTCTTCACTCATTTCATCTCTTCTTTCCACCACTTCCCTCCTCAATTTGTCCCTTTTTTTACTGTAGTCATTTAGTTTTTTCTGCCATTCCTTTCCCATTCTAATCTCCCCTTCCAGGATTTCTCTTTTAAACTGGCTTGCCCTTACCTCTCGCTTCAGTAGTTCCAATTCCCCATCTTGTTTGCGTTTTTCCTTTTCGAGCTTTGTTTTCCTTTCTCCTTCCTCCCTCAATTCTCCCTCCAGTTCTTCGAACTGTTCTGACTTTTCCAGCAATTCCTCCGCCCTTTCCTCGAGCTGTCTCTCTCCTCTTTTTATCTTCGATTCTAGGCTTTCTCTTTCCTGATTGCCTGTTCTTATCTCTTCCTTCAATTGTTCCAACTCCCCATCGTGTTCACATTTTTTCTCTTCCAACTGTATTTCCCTCACTCTCCCCTCTAGTTCTTTGAACCGCCTTGCTTCCTCCAATAATTTTTCCATTAATTGTTTTACTTCCAAGTCGTGCTCCTTTTGTTTCTTTTCAAGCTCGGTTTTCCATTCTTCCTCCCATTGTTTCCTTTCCTGGGAGATACCAATCTGCTGTTCCTCTATTCTTTTGTTCAGTTTGCTCTTTGCATATTCCAACTGACGGGTATAAAACACTACCAAATTCTTTTTCCCACATAATTTGTCGACTCTATTGGCCAAGTCATGTTTTTGCCACCGAATTCGTTCCAGTAAATCGTCCAACCGCTGTGTCCCCCCGTACACGTAATTTTTCTGAAGCGCGTCTGCGTGCCGTTGTGACTCGTCCACTCCACGTTGCACCTCCTCGATATATTCTTCATAACGCTTCACCTTTTCCAAGACATCCCCCAATTGTGCCGGAAGCCTGCCAATGCTCGCATAGTCATCCTGCCACGCCTGCCATGGCACATGCCGTGACCACGTGCCTTGAACCGGTGACTGGGAGCTCACGCCTCGTGCTGTGCCATTAATATCAGCCCGCTCCGTGCTGCGCTGAGTTGCGATCGCGCTGCCATTGTGCGACTCCGTTTGCCAGCAAAGTTCATGCTCAAGCCGCTCCCACTGACCACAGTTAGTGGTGGGGTTATAATTATAAAAAGAACCGACCTGGGCCATGGATCCTACATGACGACACATACCTAATACCCCCGGCTCCCGCTCGCCTTGAGACGCCATCTTATTTCTCGCAAAAGGTTAATTTGAATCGCTCGTAATTTGGAGGGAATCGGGGGTCGCTCCTCTCACCCCTGGGCCGATTCCCGTGAATTTAGCTGGAGGCAGGAGAGCCCGTTTTCCCGCTCTCCGACACCAGTGTCGCGAGGAGGGGGATGAGTTTGTATCCTGCTCCTGACACCAAATGTTGCAGATTCGCGCCTGCCGGCGTGCGAGCGGCCATGTAACTCGAATCGCGGCACGTCGCCCACCGGACGGACAATCCTGTCGTGACCCTCTCGGACTAACGCCGGGAACTAGTCACGGGTGGGCCTTTCGGCCTCACCACGATCGTGCCAATCGGCCCCCCGCGTGGGATAGGGTTGCTCACCAAATTCGACCTACCTAAGTACCCACACGGAGGGTAGACCGGGCGATCGCACCTCGCCGCAGGTCGACTTCGGACACGGGCCACTTTAAGCGACCCGTTCCGTACTATCGGGATAACCGAGCGGTGTTATCGTCAACCTCGACGGTTCGATTAATTATTGGGCGTATTAGCCCACGACCAACCCTTTACGTGAAGTAAGATGGAGATTCAATAGAAGAAAAGACGAAGCGAAACGGCAAAAAAACAGTTCAACATAAAGCACATTTATTCCGCGGCAAATGGAAAGCACACATATACAATTATGCACCAAAAGCAAATGTAAAAGTGACACGACAATTCTGCACAAAAAGCAAATGTAAAAGAGAAACACAATGCAGATCTACTACCGACTACCGAGCACACGGCAACACTTATACAGTTTTACTTCACAGACGGCGCCGACAACACATATACTCAAAGCAAAAGAAAAAGGGACCACCCTCAACGATGAGGGGGGCAGACGGGCCTGGGGCCGAGACCGCGTCGAGCCTACCCGTCTGTTGATGAGCCGCAAAATGGCGGTGGCGCCCCGACTCTGCGGGCCTCGCTGGCACTGCCTGGAATGGGGTGGGAACGGGGCCCCCTTCTCACACTATCTCAGCACGGGGGGAAACAGGAGGAGGGTTGTTGATGCTCGGGGGAATGAGGATATCTCGCTGGCTTGGGTCCCGCGACGAACGTCTCCACCGCGACCTCGGTCGCGTTACCGGCCTCCCCTCTCCGCAGCTCCCCGACTCTGACACGAGCACCCCCTTGACTGCCTTCGCCGCCGCCACCACCACTCTCCAACTCTCCACTCTTCTCAGCTCCATCCAACTGCGTCCAACTGCTTTCCTCTTCTCAGAAACTCTCAACTCTTTCCAACTCAACAACTCACTCTTCCCAACTCAACTACTCCCCTTTCGGCGAGCGAACGCGGCCCTTTATAGCCCCCAGGGCTTCGCTCCTTCACCTTCGACCCTTCACCTCTGGCTGGCTCCCCATTGGACAGAGGAAAAGTGGGCGTGAATGATTTTTGATCCGCGAATCTGCATATAGCGATTATACTGCGACGCACCTGGAGGCGGGGCCAAATCGCCCCACGCTCGCTGATAGGATGGAACAGAAGTGGGCGTGAATCGTTCTTGATCCGATTTCTCAGAAAGGCTGGTGTTTTTGCACCCGCTGCTCGGTGCGCGCCCTGTACGAGTCCAGGATCGGTGTCCACAAGCGGCGCGGGAATGGCGGTGATGCGATGGTTGCGAGAGCGAGATGTGACGGCAAGGGTCGTGGCTGTTGTTGTGAAGCGGCGTTGCGGTTGGTGGTTGTTGTGTGATGGTTGTTGAGACGTGGTTGGTGGTGGTTGTGGTGGTAGTAATGGCGGCTGGTCCAAAATAAAGATAGTAAAAGAAAAGCGGCTATCCTGAAGGGTCGCAGCCCGAATGAATGACATTTATTCCCTCTAAACAACGGGTTTGGACTAACTACACATATACTTACAGAGATATTTCACCTACGGGACCTGAATGGTGGTTTGCGAATTTCGTCAACCACAACAATATCATTTTCTTGTTTGTATATTTGTCAATCACCTACATGTCACAATTCTAAACCGATCATCACAAAACTTTTCTAAGTTGTTGAGGTAGTCTCAATTGAGAACCTTATTATTTTGAGGTCAAAGTTCATCTTGAGGTCAAATTTCTAAAATTGTCATTTTTCATCCCATTGACTTGAAAAGTAAACAGCAATTGCATAACGCAGTACTGAATTGGAAAACAAACTATTTTTGAGGTCAAAATGTCAAAGGTTACCTGAAGGACAAACATCTAAAATCACCACTTTTCAACTGAAAAATCGTCAATTTACATCCTATTAAATTGAAAAATAAACAGCAATTGCATCGTCCAACACTGAATTGGGAAACCAACTATTTTTGAGGTCAAAAGGTCAACTCAAGGTCAAACTTCTAAAATCATCAAATTTCATCTGAAAAATTGTCAATTTCTTTCATTCCTCATTTTTCTGGCCTTTGGAACAAACTTCCACATTCTCTTCAATCCCACTCTTTCCTCCAGGTCTTCAAAACAGCTGTTCACCACCATCTCTTATTTTCCCCCATCCAAACCCATGATCTTTTCTACACCTGTTAATCCACCCCAAACCCACCTCCTTCAAATTCCCTGCTTTCCTTCCTGAAAGTCTCTGTAGTGCAAAGACCTGAAAGTCCCTGTAATGTCCATCTTGTTTAACCCATCTACCCTGCCCTCATTCCTCTCCATTCCACAGATCTCCTCATTTCTCTGTTCCCCACTGTTTTATGCTTCCCTCTCCCACCCCTTGTTTCCTGCTTTCCTTGTTATACGTTCTGTTAGCTCTCATACAAGCCTCAACAAGGTATACAAACCAGAGTTGGTGTCAAAGCCACCCAATGCTCGCCTGTTTATACATTTATCGTTTTTAAAAGACTCGGCTAATAATTAATATTTTTATAAAGCATTGCAGTGAAGTCTGATCCAAATAATTTTAAAGCAATATATGTATTTGTATATTGTATCCTGGTGTTGGCGCAGTGTTTAGGGCAGTGGCTTGGGATCCAAAAGGTCCTGAGTTAAAGCCCCATTGGGCCACTGAATTAATACACCAGGGGGTTGACTCAGCCTGTCATCCTTCTGAGGTCGGCAAAATGGGTACCAGTGTACTGGGCCGGTGTATACCCCGGTTAAAATAGGTGTACCATATCCCTGTGTCGTAAGAGGCGACCAGGGTTGCGTCAGGAAGGGCATCCGGCGTAAAAAAACATGTGCCAAATCACAATGCGGATCATACGGATGATCCGCTGTGGCGACCCCGAAAGGGAGCAGCCGAAAGAAGAAGAAGAAGATATGTATTTGTATATTGTAATCAGTAACAAGAGCGTAAGTGAGCACAATATACGCCCGAACAAGAAGGTATATACAGAATTGTGCTACTACATGGAAAAGCATCCTGGTTGCCATGGCAACCACTTTAGATGACGAACGTATGTCGCGACACACCGTCTCCACAGTCTGTACCTATGTACCAGATATGAAACGTGAAAGTTGAAAACTTTGGGAGTTAGGTTAGAGTGCGGACAGGAACGGACAGACAGACAGATGGACGGATGGACGACCGGTATCACATAATACGCCCTGATATATATATATATATATATATATATATATATATATATATATATATATATATATATATATATATATCAGGCACAAAAAATATAGTGTGGTCGATAAAAACATTAGAAAGGAAAAAATAACTTTCACCAAAAACTTTAACTTTTTCACGCTCACGCTCATGCTCATGCTGACGCTCACGCGGGGGTATCGCTATAGCTCTCTGATCTTCAAATAGGCGAGCTAAAAACAAACAAACAAAAAAACCCATGAGCTTGTTCTCACCCCGTTTTTTGTTCGAAGTCATTACTCAAAAGCACAAATGTGTTTTTCATCAAATAATGTCTATTTTAGCTTGTACTAAGCAAAACAATACATTTTATGCAAGAAACCATATTCATGTGAAAATGCTCCAATTTGCTTAACACAAGCGTTTTGAGCAACACATTAATTTGTTCTCACCCCGTTTTTTGTTCTAAGTCATTATACCAATGTACAAACGTGCTTTTCATCAAATAGTGTGTATTTTAGCTTGGACTAAGTAAAATAATACATTTTATTCAAGAAACTTCATTCATGCAAAAACGGTCTAATTTGTGTAATGCAAATGTTTTTTAACAACACATTAGCTATTTGTATACCATTTTTTGTTCTAAAGCAATACTCAGATGCAGAAACACGTGTTTGTCTTCAAAAAGTGTGGATTTTAGTTTGTACGAAGCACAACAACACATGTTACACAAGAAAACTTATTCATGCAAAACAGTCTTATTTGCCTAAAACAATGTTTTTAACAACATATTAACTTATTATGATGCCGTTTTTGATCTATGTTACTATTCAAATGGAGAAAAACGTGTTGTTCATCAAATAGTGTGTATTTTAGCGTGTACTAAGAAAAACAACACATTTTCCACAAGAAACCTTATTCATGAGAAAACGGTCCAATTTGCGGAACGTTTTTTTTTTCAAAGTCATTATTGTGATGCACAAACATGTTTTTCATCTAATAACGTGTATTTCAGCATTTACTAAGCAAAACAATACATTTTATGCAAGAAACTTTATTCATGAAAAAACGATCTAATTTGCGTAATACAAATGTGTTCAACAACGCAGAAGCTTGTTGTGTACCCGTTTTTCTTCGAAAGCACTCTTCAAATGCAGAAACGGGTGTTTGTCATTAACAAGTGTATATTTTAGCTTGTTCAAAGCAAAACAAACACATTTTACACAAGAAACCTTATCCATGCAAAAACGGTCTAAATGCCTAAAGGAAGTGTTTTTAAGAATACTAGCTTGTTCTGACCCCATTTTTATTTTTTCGATCCATTCACTTCTTTAATGCAGAAATACGTGTTTTTCATCAAATAGTGTGTATTTTACTGTGTTCTCAGTAAAACAACAAATTTTATGCATTAAACCTTATTTGAATACTTTAGCTTCTTTTGACTCTGTTTTTTGTTTTCAGTCACTATTCTGATGCAGAAACGTGTTTTTTTTCATCAAATAGTGTGTATTTTAGCTTTTACTAAGCAAAACAACATGTGTTACACAACAAACTTTGTTCATGCAAAAAACGGTCTTATTTGCCTAAAACAAGCGTTTTTAAACACAGTATCTTGTTCTGACCCCGTTTTTTTGTTCCAAATCACTTGTAATGCAGAAACACATGTTTTTCAGATACGTGTTTCTGCATTTCAGATACGTGTTTCTGCATTTCAGATACATGTTTGATCCGAGCGCTGTTTTCCGGAAAACACCTGTGTCAAGTCATGATTTTGCGAAACAGCATGTAAAGTGTTAAAGCTTCAGACCCCACAGAACCACAGCAATCATGAATTTGCCAATCCATCATGCATGAGCATTGAAAACAAGGAAGTCTGAGTGAAGCTTTGCTAATTGAAGTATCAGCACCTCATGATTTTCCTCTACATCTATCAGAAAGAGTTAAATAGATCAAGTACATCTGCAACTCAAACATGACATGAATAAAATTTATAATTTGAAGAAAGTGATGATGTAAAGTTGTTCTGCTGCCTCAGTAAATTTTGTCAGACCAGTAACAGAGTTGCTGGAGTGATAAAATACAACCTCAAGGAATATTTAAAGATACGTGAAAATGAGCTGTGACTGGAAGCTGTTGAAGGGTTAGTGACGATCGTTAAAAGAGCCGTTAGAGTAAAAATGCTACCATCTTACATCACACGTTATAAGTGCAGCAGCGTGGTGCAAGTGAAAGGTACAGCAGAGTGTAATTCAGTACTTGAGGCAAGCATGATGCCGGGAAAAAAAATGCAAGATCGCTTCGGCTGTGTCATCACAAACCGTTTCAAACATTTAGTGGATGACAAATCCGATCCGCTCGATTATAAATGGCGTAAATGCCAACAAAGGATCCAGAGCGACTAACAAGGCAGCAGCATTGGCCACATGACCTCCAAGGAACAAGAAAGAACCTGTGTCAAGTCTCGTTGCAGAGTTGGATCTAACAAATCAGTTTGCAACAGTTTGTGACCCCAACAGCAAATCTTCTCTGAGAGTCATCTAGAGCAGTGATCTGGCTCTCACTCCAGGTTGGTTGGCCTGTTTGGAGAATTTTTGGTCCCAGCCCTGTTTTCCGGACTTTCAAGCATTCAATTAAATTGAAGACAAGGATGAAGTGTTCTGTACTGGTGGATTTTGGTGGCCTCTTCTGAACTTGGAGACCATGTGGCAGAGGGTGGTGTGGGGGGAGGGGGAGGGGTGGTGGTAGGTCAGCCACCCACCAAAGCTCTTAAATGAGCCACTTCCAAGCACTTACAGCAGGAAAGACCCCTCACAGTCGCCACCACCCAAAACATCGCCTACATACAACACCAAATACACTGTTTATATCCGTTGATGTATTTGTTCCTGGCCTATCACTGATTGCTACTTCATCAGAGGCTGAGAAAGCAGTTGAAGAGAGTCAGTTCTGTTTGTAGGGTGAATCTATGACAGGTGCACCCATTGGTGGGAGTGTGGGTGACATGAGGGTGATGGCTTTGTGGTTGCCGTTGGTGCGGCCAGTGTTGGGAGTGCTGTGAGTGTGCACAAGGATTGTAGTGTGGTGCATGTGTGCACGATGGTGGGTGTCGAGTGGGAAAGAGAGCGAGGGTGGCCAGGAGCATATGTGGAGTCTGGACATGTGTTTTTTGTGGGGTTGGGGTAATGAATACATATAATCTCTCCATTTTAGAATATTGATGACATTTTGCTGGGATGTGGGTTGTGAACATTGGTGATGGTGTATGCAGGGGAGAGGGAGAGGGGTAACGATGTGGGATGGTCTGTTTGGAACCTGTGAAGAGGTATGAGTTTCTGCAGGAGCATTTGAAGAATTTGGGGTGTGAAGTGATTTTTTTTTCAGGGTTTTACCAAGGGTGAGAGTCGATGCAGATTTATGTAGTAAAAGGACAGATGTTTGCGAGTGATTGGAGAGGCGGTGTGGTGGGTGGGGGGTTTGAATATGTGGGGATCCCGGAATAGTCAGTGAGTGCATGCAGAGACGTGGTAGGGTGTTCAATATAAGGGGGTTACAAGATTCGCAGCAGTTCTTGAGAAAGTGGGACAGAGTACAATGAGAATATGGTTAGAGATTGGCAGAGTCGGGGATGGTTAATGGAAGGGAAAGATGGAAGGTGTTTTGAACCAGACAATTTTTTTTCTTTTTTTGTCTAAGGTCAAGGCTTGTGGAAGAACAAGAACATATAATGGTTTAGGAAGCAACAGAACAAAATGGACAGTGGGAAGGACAAAATAGAGGGAGACTTGGACAAATACGGAGTGTGGGAGGAATGAGGGGTAGGGGATGATGCATGAAAAAGTAAAACTGGAAATTTGGAAGGAGGTGGGCTTGGAGGTAGGGGAGAGGAAGTTAACGGCGGTAGAAAAGATCATGGTTTTGGATGGGGGATGATCTGAGATGGTGGTGAACAGCTGTCTTGAAGACCAGAAGGGAGGAATGAGATTGAAGAGGATGTGGAAGTTGCTTCCACAGGTGAGAAAAAGAGGAACAAATGAGTGGAGGTGAGCAGTGATTCTGGATTTTAGGAGTTTCATAAGAAGAGGGATGATGGTGGACTGCATGCATCCTGTAGAAACCTGGATGGGGGTAGGGGAGGGGGGTAGTGGTGGACATGAAAAGAGCAGAGGATGAAAAATTAGAAATGAGGTAGTAGAAGACAGAGAGATCACTGACCTGTTTGTGAAAGGAAAGTGAAAGTTCCATCGACTCAGCTTCATCGTGGGAGATTCCAATAATCTTGAAGGTCTTGGTTTCCATGGCGTCAAGCTGAGCAAGGTGTGAGGCAGGGGAGTCAGCCCAGAGGAGAGAGCAGCACTCCATCAATCTGCAGATGAAGACCTTGCAGGTGGATAGGAGTCTACATGTGTTAATGAAGGACTTTGTATAATGGAGGATGTCGAGTTGGCTACTGGTTTTGGATGTAGTTTACCCAAGAAAGATCATGGCTGATGGTGAGACCCGAGCGAGAGAGACTGAGACTGACTTTTATATCCTTTTATTACAAAAGTATACAATACATTTTACAAAACATATGTGCAGCAAAGAAGCAAATGTTATGGAAACATTTTGAGGAAACCAGAACGAAAGAAATAATTCATAAATACATCAAAAAGAAAAAAACAAGTGTTTCATTTGTTGCACTGCAAATAACATTTTTCACACACCATTTATCAATAAAGTCCTGCTCTTTCCCATAGCTGCTACAGTAAATGTACTCCAGCTGGATTCGAGAAGAAATTAAAGTTCTATAAGTCAATAATATATTACAAGCAGAAAGGTCACCACTTTACACCTTCTTTTTTCTTGTTTTATAAATTGACATTTTCGCCTCAGCTACCAAAAAAATAGCCAAAGCAGTTTCGGCTTTACGTACAGAAGATATAGAGTAACCGTAAATAAAATTCTCAGAAGAAAAGGCAAAACCCAGTTTCAAAATAATGTCATGTAAAAAAATTAAACAAGGGAACAAGCACCCAACACATGCATGATGCAGCGTTTCATGATTCTCACAGAAAAGAGCATACTTCGAAAATTTCATTGGAAAATTTGTGCAACAAAACTTTACAGGGAAGAATCCCATGCACTCATCTCCATTGCAAGTCGCCTGAACGTTTAGAAATCGGAGCTGTGTATAGATTTCCACTATGCAGTAGTAAGAGGAGAAGTTGACAGATGTTCTTTCCACTGAACACCAAAAGAGTCTTTCACTAAATCAGCAAAAATAAAATGAGCACAAAAGTCATGAAAAGTCTCTTTATCAATCAAGTTAAAAGGTGCAGATTTGCTGTTACAACTCAAAAGCAACACAGGGAAGGTATTGTTACGAATTCTCACCCGCCGGCGTGCAGACAGCCGCTTTGAGCCAAATCGCGGCCGTACGCCCACCGGACGGACAATTCAGTCGCGACTTTCCGGAACAATGCCGAAAACCAGTCACGGGTGTGCTCCAAGCACACCACAACCTTGTCTGCACTCTACCCGCGCTACAGGGTCCGATCGCCAAATAATCGATTTACCTAATTATTCGCGCGGGTAGATTACCGAGAGATTGTACCTCAGCGAGGTCTGCTTGGACACGAACCGCTTAAGCGGCTCGCTCCATTTGGTATAACCGAGCGGGGTATTATCGCGAGGCCTCGCTGGACCCGATTCTATTATCCGCTATTTAAAAGCCCACTAAATTCCGAGAGCAAGATGGCAGCTCAATTAAGGGAAAATGACGTGACGAACAGGTTACATTTAAGCAAGCACATTTATTTATGAACAACACACGTATACAGTCATGCAGGTCTGGAAAAGCACGCATGCCATTTATACAATGAATTGGCGGGAAGGGACAAGACGCGAGCAAGACAAAGCGCTACGACCATCTAGTTATTATGTACAGTCACTTATACAGTTGTACTTGCGGACATGGCGCCACAACATTCATTCAAAAGCAAAGAAAAACCCCAGGACAGACGAGGGGCAGACTGAACCTCTTGGGTCTTTATTTGCACGGAGCTTGGTTGACCGAAGAGGCTCCGTGAGGCCGCGCTGGTTACCTTACTCGCTGGGGCGACCCGCGACGTTTCTTCCCCATGGCAGCTAGCGTAACCGCGGCTCGGCCGCGGCCTGGCGATTTGGGCCCCAGCCGGCAACGCCTGAGAGGAACGAACGGGTCTTCGTTCTTTTTTGAGTTGATGCTCTCTTTAAGAACACGTTCATCCCTCAGCGATGCTCGGACCGTTCCGAAGCCCTATCACCTCAGACCGTTCGCAGCTGGTTGGCGAGCTCTCTCCAGCTCGCACACGAACACGCAGCTCCGCGCGACACAGCAGGCTGAGCAGCGCTCCCAGTTCGCGCCTCCTCCGCTCTCCTCAGTTTCTCTCGCTACTGCAAGCTTCGGGCTCCAGACTTCCACGCGGCTCCTCGACCTCTCCAGACTGACCGTGCTTGGCATTCCGCTCGCCCTCATATTGGGTCCATGAGGCGAGGTTTTGACCTTCGACCCCCCGCTGGCTCCGCCCCTTTCTCTCTTTTGATCCGAATCTTGGACGAAGCTTGCACAGAGAAGACGTGCGCGAGATCAGCGACCCTGCGCAGTGAGGAAACCCCCGCGTCTGCCTGCAGTGATGCCGTTCGATGCAGACTCGCCGTGGCTGATGCCAAGATGGCGTCGTTTCGGAGATGAAGGTAAGGTGATGTTGTTCGTGTTGATTGATCGGGGGAGATGTGGTTTTAGGAGTGGTGTGGAGATGTCATTGTTGTGAAGGCGGTTGTGGAGAGGGTGGTTGGTGGTTGGCGTGGTGGAGAAGGTGGTTAGTGGTTGGCGTGGTGGAGAAGGTGGTTAGTGGTTGGCATGGTGGAGAAGGTGGTTAGTGGTTGGCATGGTGGTTGGTCCAAAATAACGATAGCAAAAGAAAAACGGCAACCTGAAGATTCACAGCCTGGGTGACACGAATAATTCCCATTAGACAATGGTGGGGAAATCTATCTGAACACGGACTAATTGGCATAACTGATCTAAGGACCTATATGGTGCTCTGCGAATTTCCACAGCCGTAACACTCTATATATATATATATATATATATATATATATATATATATATATATATATATATATATATATATATATATATATATATATATATATATATATATATATAACTGCGACCAGGGTTGCGTCAGGAAGGGCATCCGGCGTAAAACATGTGCCAAATCACTATGTGGATCATACGGATGATTCGCTGTGGCGACCCCTAACGGGAGCAGCCGAAGGAAGAAGAAGATATATATATATATATATATATATATATATATATATATATATATATATATATATATATATATATATATATATATATATATATATATATACTATTTTTACTTTTTAGGCAGACCTCGTGTATATATGTATGTATATATCTACAGTAATAAATGTCAGTGTGTGTTCGTCTGTCCTTCCATCCGTCAAGCCGTCTCCTTCAGGTCAGGTGCGGGAGCATGCACCAGAGCAGCGCGTCGCTGTGTCCACTTTCTGCCAGTACTCCAGGGGCCTCCGTCTGGCCATCCCTCAAGCAGATGCCTGGCCCATCCCAATCTCCTTGAGATTCTGTTGGACTCAAAGTCTCCTTCACAACTCCAAAACCAAGAAGCGTATCGGCCCCAAACTTTGCATGCATACGAAGGCAACTGCATGGGAGTGCATGAGTCAAAATTGGTGTTTCAGTTAATTTAAACACACCTTTTGAAGATAATTAACAGTCTTATTTAATTATCCTTCATCAAAGCTCATCCTTGGTCAACTCACTGTCCCTCACCAGGGTCTTAATTCGCCATTTTTTTGGCCTGCTCAACAATGCCTTGACTTGGAACAGGCTGCAACACTTTTTTTTAATGATAAAGTTTTTGTTTTTTTCACTTTCCTCACTCATATTATCGAATTTCTGATCATCATAGCAACAAATCGCTGGAAACATTGAAACGCTTATAAATGACCGGAAATGCCAGCATTGTGGTTATATTTCATTTCTGCACATGCCATAACCTCTAGAATCTCTTAACCTCAGCCAAATTTCAAAATGTAAACTTCTTTTTTGAATTCAGCAGTAGTTCTGATTGCTACAAAGTGTTCATTTGTCGAATTCAGACATTGCTTGACATTCCAGGCATCTCCAGCTGCATGGTGTTAATATGACTGATTGGCGATCGCTAAACGCTTGCCAAGGCAGCCGTTCCTTATCAACCGTTTCATTGGAGTGCTTGCTTGAGTGTTCAAGTCACTTGGTGAGCACTCCACAATAGTCGCACTGTCATTGAATATATTGATCGACTTGAACAAAGTTCAGGGGCCACTTGCCTGTGTTTTGGCCTCACGTTATTGTGTGGTGCATCGGGCGGTGGCTCGCTTACAGAAAATGTGCAATTTTATTTTACACCACATTTCCCCATTTTGTATGATCTTCTTTCATAATATGACACGTCACTTTGGCACAGTTGATACATAAAGAAAATTATACATTTCATTTTAAAAAGTTTCTTCAGACATTTTGTTGGAGTGCTTGCTTGGAGCGCTTTTCAAGCTTCAATCTCTACAAGCTTCCATGGTGATACCGCGGCACAGTTGTCCATGTGGACATCTCCAGCGTTAAGAAGGCAAAATAAATTAGATGATTACAATGAGTAAAAAACGTTTTCAGTTGTTACAAAGAAATGAATCGCCACATCACGGCAGGATAGCCGAGAAGTACGCATGCTCACTCTAAGCTATCTAGCCCGAGTTTGAATCCCGACCCAGCGATAAACTGTCATCGCAGTGTGTGTGGTGCTGTCGGTACCTGTGCAGGAGGATGAAAGTCCGAGTCTTCAGGCCCTTGGTGCTTCCAGTCTTGCTCTACAGATGTAAGGCTTGGACTCTGACCAGGGATCTGAGACAGAGACTCAATTCCTTTGGTGCCAGGTCTCTGCAGAGAATCCTTGGCTATCACTGGTTGCACTTTGTATCCAACCAGTGGTTGCTGAAAGGGACTCAAATGAGATTTGTTACCTGCATAGTCCATGAGCGTCAGCTGCGGCTGTACGGACATGTGGCTCGTTTTCTTGACGCTGATCCTGCTCACCAGATTCTCTCAGCGAGGGAGTCTTGTGAGTGGAGGAGGCCAATGGGCCGACCACGTGCCTCATGGTTGCAGCAGGTTGATTGGTATTTAAAGGAGATGGGGATGGGCCAGGCATCTGCCTGGGGGATGGCTAGATGGAGGCCCCCAGTGTACCGGCGGAAAGTGGACGCAGCGTCATGCTGCTCTGGAGCATGCTCCCATACCTGACCTGACCTGGTGATTCATTAGTGTGCATGCCATCTCTCGGATGGATGTTAAACTGTGTTAAACTGGGCGTCACATCTGCCGAAATCCTCCCTCTTCTCTTCTCTTCTCTTCTCTCTCCCCTCCCCCTGCTCCCCCACCCTTCCTTTTCTATTAAGGGGAATGTTAAGGACTGACTATTTAGTTTTGAATTTAAAATGGCTTCCCCATCGTGTCGCATTTATGACTCAGATTTGTAGTGAGCCGACCGGAGGGGTGCAAAGGTTGTTGCATGTGCAAGCATGCATACATGCATGCATGCAGGCAGGCAGGCCTTTGCCAGGTAGAGAGAGTGGGTTTTAATAGTGTAGTGGCAGAGTTCCAAAAAGGGCCCTAAAAATGGAGATAGCTTGCACAACTTTAGAACAAGACAAAATAGGCATCATTTTGTTCATTTGGATGTCTGCTTAAAGAAAAATGATGTTGTACTCGTGAAACCTCCTGCTGACATGGCGTATTAACCCCTTACTTCTGAGCAATGCCAGAATACGTTCGACCTTGATTCAGTTCCAGCTAAACAAACTGGTGAACATTACCACTGGCCAAGTCGCAACTGAGAAAGTAGAGAAGTCGTTGACAGAAGGTCCCGAAAACGGGAAATCCATGATGGAGAATTTTGTCATAGAGAGAATGGTAGAGAGGTCTACAGGTTTCTGGGAGCCAATCCATAAAACACCGCTTGCAACTTTCGCTTCAATAAAAGTATGTCTCAAGAATGACAAAGATAGGAAGCTGTTGATTGACACAGAGGTGCTGTTTCGGAGGTTGCTTGCAGTGTCAAAATACCGTGAAATCGACATGCGTGAAGTCCTGCAGTATGAGTTAGCAGGGGTACCCACGTCCATGTTTCATGATGATGGCAAAATGAGGATGACGAAGAAGTCGGATCTTGCTGACAAACTTGAAGAGAATGGACCCGAGATTGTAGTTCTTCCACCAGCATCTGTAAACACAGATGCCTCCCTCATTGATGGCATGGCCATGATCCAGGGTCTAAATGACAACCATTTCAAAACCTTCGATGATGTTGGAAAGCTTGTACTGAAGAGACTCATCAGGATTTTGAACAATAGAGATATGGATGTTGATGTAGTGACTATAGTGTTTGATAGATATGACCAGGAGCTTAGCATCAAGTCGTCAGAGAGGGAGCGTCGTGGAACCTCAGATGCTGGGAGTACCATCCTGATACAGGGTAACAGGAATGTTCCCAACTATCGATGCTTTCTGAAGTCTGCAGCAAATAAGGCAGGTCTTGCAGCATTCATCTCTGATTATGTTTGCACGAATGGTAGGGAGTTGTTGCCTGCGGGGAAATCAGTCATTTTAGCTGGAGGATTCAAAGAGGGTGAACTAGTGAGAGAGGTAAATGAAGACGGTGTGTCAGACATCCATGATCTGAAGTGTACCCATGAGGAAGCGGACACTCACCTTCTATTGCATGCAGTGAATTTGTCAACCCATCACTCAAGAATCATCTTGAGATGTGATGACACTGATGTCTTAGTGGTGTTACTTTACTACTGGAGTCGAGGGATGTTGTCTAGTGAGGTCTTCATGCATTGTGGACATTCTGGGAAAGACATTTCAAGAGAACGCTACATCCCGGTTCACAAAATAGCTCGAACACTTGGTCAAGATGTGTGCAACGTCCTACCCGCAGTCCATGCACTGTCTGGTTGTGACAGTACATCTTTCATGTACCGGATGGGAAAGAAGACCGCCTATTCAGTCCTCATGGAAAATGCCGAAGCACTGCAAGGTTTAGGGAACCTCCAGGATGAAGAGTCATTCACATCATCTGCAATGGATTTTGCCTTGCTAATGAATGGAAAGAAAGCAAAAAAACAAGCATCATTGAATGATTTGCGCTATCACCTTGCCACTACCACAGACAAACCAGCCTCGCAACTGCCTCCCACGGAAGACGCCTACAAGCAACACTCCCTTCGTGCAGATTATCAGACCATGATATGGTGTCAGAGTCGTATTGCTAGGCCAGAAATCGCGGGTCCTGTCGGTCATGGATGGCATATGGACAATATGAATGGACTTCGACCTGTCTTCTACATGAATGAATCTGCTCCTGCTGAAGTAAGGGATGTTGCACATTTGTATTGTACGGACAAGAACTGTGAAGGTCTGAAATGCCAATGCTTGCAAGCAGGTCCAGAGTGCATAGATCTGCTCCTGTAGGTCAGACTGCAGTAATCCATTCAATAGGAAGCCAGAGGAGATGGAAGGTGAAACAGATGGTGGAGATACCTAAGATCCCTTTTCTGATGATTTGGGTGCTGGTAATTATTCTTCTTGTTTTGTACTGAAGGATATTAAGCCTGAATATAGGACCATTAATTATGCAAGTTGATCTGTTAGTGAATAATGTACTAATCCCATTGTGGTAAAAGGCAAAGCCCTGGAGAGAAAGTGAAAGGTTGTCCCAAACCTGACAGCGATTTCCGATCATGAAAAATGGACTATCTCATATTGTCTTGATAAAGCGTAAGGTATTTCACGGTACATAAAGAGTTAAATTCACTTGTAATCTTGATTATGTATTATTTGGAACATACAATTCCTGTGTGAAGTACCTGACAACAAGCTATGACAAAATTATCGGCTCTGCTGGAGCAGTAAATCAAAGCTGAGGGTAAAGTGCTCGAATAGGGGGGGGGGGGGGTTAAAGGATTAACATAATTTGTAGCACAAAAACAGTTGCTCAAGTACATCAGAACAACATATATGTGAGTTTTGAGTGTTTCTACCATTCAGTGAGAATAAAAACCGATGCGGGAAATGAATTTCTTATATTTTCTTCTATTTCCATATTTTCAATGTTTCCGGATGCAAGGGGTTAATATGCCATGTCAGCAGGAGATTTCACGAGTACAACATCACTTTTCATTAAGCAGACATCCTAAGGAACAAAATGATACCTATTTTGTCTTGTTCTAAAGTTGTGCAAGGTATGACAAAAATTTGGCCCCTGAACCACTGTACTATAAATGCTTCCACCTGGTTTTATGTACAACCCAGCAGTTAAAAAGGTGCTGCTGCTGCTTGAGCGAGTTTTATTGCCCTTTTCTTCCCCTCACGCTGCCTTTTCTTTCCTTTCCCCTTCTATCATGCTGCCTCCCCCCCCCCCAATTGCGCTGCCTTCCCTTCCCCTCATGATACCTTCCCTTCCCCTCATGATGCCTTCCCTTCCCCTCATGATGCCTTCCCTTCCCCTCATGATGCCTTCTGTTCCCCTCACACTGCCTTCTCTTCCCCTGCCCTCACACTTCCCTCCTCCCAAACCCCTCCCCTCTCCACCCCCATGGACATCTCCAAGGGGTCTCTGTGTGCTGTATAAATATACCCCATTTTGTTCAATCCTGTACTACCCCCACCCCCCTCCCACCCACTTCTCCACAAGTCCCACTATCAAACAAAAGTTAAGAATCCCTCCCCTCATACTTACCTCCTCCCAAACCCCATCCCTCTCCTCCTCGCTCCCACCTCCTCCCCCTGCCGGAGTTTGTAGCCACATTTGGTGAGGCTTTGCTCTCCCCACTCCCCCGCACCGGCCACCCTCCTGCCCCCCAATCCCTCCCTCTCACTCCGCTCTCTACTCCCTTCATCTGCTATCTAACCCCTCCATCCTCTCCCTACCCCTCCTCCATCCTCTCTCTACCCTCTCCCTCCCTCCCTCCTCTAGCCTTCCCTCTCTCTCCCTCCCTCCCTCCCCTCCCTCCCTCCTCTAGCCTTCTCATCTCTCTCCCTCCCTCCCCTACCCTGTCTCTCCCTCCCCCTTTCTCCCCCTCTCTCTCCCTCCCTCTCCTCTCACCCTCCCTCCCCCCCTTATCACAATATAGGTTTGTTGAATATTTGATAGCAAAATCTCAAATGGTAAAACAGTTATGGCACAGACACCGACACAGACACAGACAGACACACAGACAGACACACAGACAGACACACAGACAGACACACAGACACAGACACAGACACAGACACAGACAGACACAGACACAGGCAGACACAGACAGACACAGGCACGCACACGCACACGCACACGCACACGCACAGACACGCACAGACACGCACAGACACGCACAGACACGCACAGACACGCACACGCACACGCAGACATGCACACGCACACGCACAGACACGCACGCGCACACGCACAGACACGCACACGCACACGCACGCGCACAGACACGCACAAGCACACGCACGCGCACTGACATGCACACGCACACGCACACGCACACGCACAGACACGCACACGCACACGCACGCGCACAGACACGCACACGCACACGCACAGACACGCACACGCACACGCACGCGCACAGACACGCACACGCACATGCACAGACACGCACACACGCACACGCACAGACGCACACACGCACACGCACAGGCACGCACACGCACACGCACACGCACAGACACGCACACGCACACGCACAGACACGCACACGCACACGCACAGACACGCACACGCACAGACACGCACACGCACATGCACAGACATGCACACGCACACGCACAGACACGCACACGCACAGACACGCACACGCACAGACACGCACACGCACACGCACAGACATGCACACGCACACGCACAGACACGCACACGCACACGCACAGACACGCACACGCACAGACACGCACACGCACAGACACGCACAGACATGCACACGCACACGCACAGACACGCACACGCACAGACACGCACACGCACACGCACAGACACGCACACGCACAGACACGCACACGCACAGACACGCACACGCACAGACACGCACAGACGCACACGCACACGCACAGACACGCACAGACACGCACACGCACACGCACACGCACAGACACGCACACGCACACGCACAGACACGCACACGCACGCACAGACACGCACACGCACACGCACACGCACAGACACGCACACGCACACGCACAGACACGCACACGCACACGCACAGACACGCACACGCACACGCACAGACACGCACACGCACAGACACGCACACGCACAGACACGCACACGCACAGACACGCACACGCACACGCACAGACACGCACACGCACAGACACGCACAGACACGCACACGCACAGACACGCACACGCACACACACGCACACGCACACACACATACACAGACACACACACACACATACACAGACACACACACACATACACAGACACACACACACATACACAGACACACACACAGACACACACACAGACACACACACAGACACACACACACACATACACAGACACACACACAGACACACACACACACACATACACAGACAGACACACACACAGACACACAGACACACACACACACAGACACACACACACACAGACACACACAGACACACACACATACACAGACACACATACACAGACACACACACACACACACACACACACACACACACACACACACACACACACACACACACACACACACACAGACACACACACATACACAGACACACACACAGACACAGACTCACAGACACACACAGACACAGACACAGACACATACACATACACATACACACATACACACACTCATACACAATTTTCAGACGAGTTTTTCAGCTGAATAGACAGTGATGGAACCAGTGGTCACGCCTGTGCATAAAGAAGAGGAGAGTTGGGACAGTAATGTCAGAGGTCTTTCAGTCAGAAATGCATGGAATGGTCTCCCTGGAAAGGTCGTGGTAGTAGAAAGAGTAGGTAGGTTTAAATTGGAATTAGATAGACATTGATACGTTGTTGTATTAGAGATAGTGGAGGACAGGGATATTGGCAACACTTGTAGGCAGCTTGTGCGTGGATGGGTGATGGTTTCTGTGTTCGGTGTAGTGTAGGCATGATGAGCCGAATAGCCTCCTCCTGCACTTGACAATGTTCTGATGCTTAAGCTTGATAACATTCCAAGTTGGTCCTTGAAAGGTAAATTTAAAGAATGAAGAGGGATATATTGGTTCTTGGGAGGGCCTCATTCCACATCCTAATGTCCATTCAAGGAGATGTCATGCTATGTCCGTACTCTGCAGACAAAAAGCGTCGGTGCTAAAGCAGTCTCAGGACAGGGATTGAACTGGGTGTTTTTCCATTGCCTTTGCATCAATCAGTCCGGACATTAATTTACAATTTGTTTAGGGTGTTCGCGATAACTCTCTAAATCTTCAAAATATATCATATGATCTTTCACATCCACAAACTAATGCCAGCAGATAAGACCCTCAACTTCATGTTCACCCGAGGGACGATGCACTCTCTAATCACTAATGAAAGCCCTTGGCTGTGAAACACTAATCCAAGAGCTTCTCGTCTGGTTGGGAATTTTCTTGTTAAATTATTTCCAATTTTTTTTTTTTTTGTTAAATGATCTGTTTGATTTTATGGCACTGTTTCTCTTTCGGCCTTTTTCAAGAGATGTCGGTTTTTCGCACACGTCCCAAGTTTGAGACCAGATGAAGCCCATATCTTTTGCAGTATTTTCCGCTTGCTTCAGGCAAACCTCCAGAATAAATTATCCCTCTGGTGTAAAAATATTTTTAAACCAGAAAATATTTCAAGGAGGGTGGTTAGGCAGGGCAATGTTATAGCTGGAGCAGCTGATGCTGAATTCCATCCCCAAAAGTCATCACTCAGTTAGATTGATAGCTAAAGGCAAATTTATTCTGGATAGATATCTCACTTGAGCAGACAATTTTACCAATGACTATGTGGCATCTTTTAAAAATAATTCTAAATCCTTAAAACGAAAAAGTAATCTGAGAAATAGATACATTTTAGGCAGAATTATAAGAATTTTATGAATCTTGGAACAAACTGTGAAACTTGGTGCTACTTGAGCAGATGAAACAGTGCTAAGAGACTTCTTGTATTTAGTATGCCTTGCTGTCCACTTGGCTCTTGCAGAGAACGCTTCTGAATACAATAAGTGGTCAAGTGACAGCCATTTTCAGGCAAATCTAATTAAAACTAGAAGGGCACTTGGTAGAGTGCATACCTCTGCCACGTAATGCCTGATCCACGAAAACATATCGGGCCCAATACATTTTTAAGATATCATGCTACACAGGACTATATCATTTTTGGCCCGATCTCTCAATGGTGAAGAATCACTTAAAAATTAAATAATTCTCGTATCCAGATCCGGATTTGGATCTTCACCAAAATGGAATCAATTTTTCCTTGTCGGACACACAAAATGTCCACCAAGTTTCATCCGTCCACAACTTTTTGCGATATCGTGCAATATATCATTTTTGGCCCAATCTCTCAATGGTGAAGAATCACTTTTAAAAATTCCAGTATCCGGATCTGGGTCTTCACCAAAATCTAATCAGTTCGTCCTTGTCACACACCCAACCTGTCCACACAATTTCATCTGGATCTGTCAACAACTTTTTGAGATATCCTGTGCACAGACAAACAGACAGAAAGGGATGAAAACGGAACCTCTTTCACCTTTGGTGGCGGAGGTAATCAAAGGTGAAGCAAGTCGAAAACCTAGAATTTGAACCTAGGATGAAGAAAAGCTATGTGTACTCGGATGGGGGATACTGAAATGCCGACCATATTATAAGTTGGAGGGGAGATTGAAGTCTTGAAGCAAAGAGTCAAAATAATGATCAAGACAATCAGGACCGATGCAATTTATCTTGTGGCCCACAAATGACCCTGAGACTGCACTACTTGGACGCAGTATGGCATGGTTATATACACAGGGAAATCAGGTCCAATATCTTGCAGTGGAGATTGTGTGACCTTCTTCAGTAAGATGTCTGCCACCAGTTGAATCCATTGCATGGTTCACCATTTAGCAATTGGCAAAATGTAGTAAATACAGTTTGCATTTCATCACTAACTTTTCATCTTATCCCTGATTGTGCTGTCTTCTTGATGAAATATACACATAATGAAAAAGTAGACTGATGAGATTCACTTCCATTCAATATACAGATGTCAAGGAGAGGAGTCATTGAGTAGAGTAAACAGTCCTGTGTGAGGATGAACGGTGCGACTGTTAGCAGCAAAATGACGTAGCATCGTCACAGTTGGGTTCCCACAAGCAATGAGGCTTTTGAAAGAACATTTTGTGTTTAACTGAAAGAAGTTGTGAAGGAAAGCAAATTTTTTCTGTATTTAAACAGCTTATTGAATGTTTCCAATGTGGTTAGATCTGCCGTCAGAAGCAATGTACTTGGGATCTCATCCCAAACGTGTCTTTTGAGTGAATACTACTTTTGGAATGTCTTTATAGGGAAAGATCAACGAATATGAGCAAACATGGAAAATGTGTAAAAAAAAATAAAAAAAAATAAAAAAAAATAGGAGAAATATAAACGAAGCAGCCCCCTTATGAGTTCCAAGGATCTATTTAGAATAGAAGTGTATGCATAAAGGATTGGTGTAACGTGTGCACTTACTGATTGGGCCGTGAGTAACAACTTGTCGGTATGTGACAACAGTGTAGTTAATCTTTCTCTACATTGATCGAAGCACATGGAAGAGCTCTATTAGGTTAAGAGAGAAGCCTGGTGTTTGCTTAATGGTTAAAGAGACTGGCTTAAAATCTTGGGGTCTTGAGTTTGAGCACCTGTCCAGCCGGTGAATTAACACCCGGTGGGTTGACAGTCTGTAATCCTTCCGAAGTTGGAAAAATGAGTCCCAGAATACTGGTAACAGGGGCACTGCATCAGCGGCACAGCTCTGCTCCCAGAAAAAAAACAATGATGCAACCAGCAGCCACAGGCTGCATACTAACCAACAAGGTTAAGAGGAAGTGTGTCACGAACTAATAGAGATGGTGCAGAATCAATGGATAACAAACAAGTAAGAAACAGGTATAGTGTCGGACTGTGGAGAATAGCAAAGATCGCAGAGGAATACGAGATCTGATAATGCAGTTTCAGATAGTATGTTGGTGAATAGTTTTCCTTGAAGCCCTCAATGGAAGTCCAAGAAAGTGTTGGGAAGAGAGTTGATTGCACAAACAAGAAAAGAGGGAAATAAAGCAGTGCTGTTCAGCAAATATTTTGGACTTGAGGAGTTGCAGTATTTGAGGTTTTGTCAATGAATGTGTGTGGCTATGGAGAGAGAAAGAGAGAGAAACATCATGGAAAATCAAAACCATACTAAAAGGCCACTAAACTCTCTGGAAAAGAAAAACATATATATATATACATACATACATACATACATACATACATACATACATACATACATACATACATACATACATACATACATACATACATACATACATACAGTGGGGAGAACAAGTATTTGATACATTGCCGATTTTGCAGGTTTTCCCATTTACAAAGCACGTAGAGGTCTGTAATTTTTATCATAGGTACACTTCAACTGTGAAAGACGGAATCTAAAACAAAAATCCTGAAATTCACATTGTATGATTTTTAAATAATTAATTTGCATTTTATTGCATGAAATAAGTATTTGATCACCTACCAACCAGTAAGAATTCCGGCTCTCACAGACCTGTTAGTTTTGTTTTTAAGAAACCCTCCCATTCTCCACTCATTACCTGTATTAACTGCACCTGTTTGAACTCGTTATCTGCATAAAAGACAGCTGTCCACACTCAATCAATCAGGCTCCAACCTCTCCACAATAGGCAAGACCAGAGAGCTGTCTAAGGACATCAGGGACAAAATTGTAGATTTGCACAAGGCTGGGATGGGCTACAGGACAAGAGGCAAGCAGCTTGGTGAGAAGGCAACAGCTGTTGGCGCAATTATTTGAAAATGGAAGAAGTTCAGATAACAGTCAATCTCCCTCGGTCTGGGGCTCCGTGCAAGATCTCACCTCGTGGAGCCTCAATGATCATGAAAAAGGTGAAGGATCAGCCCAGAACTACACGGCAGGACCTGGTCAATGACCTGAAGAGAGCTGGGACCACAGTATCAAAGAAAGCCATAAGTAACACACTATGCCATCATGGATTAAAATCTTACAGCACACGCAAGGTCCCTCTGCTCAAGCCAGCACATGTCCAGGCCCATCTGAAGTTTGCCAATGACCATCTGGATGATCCAGAGGAAGAATGGGAGAAGGTCATGTGGTCTGATGAGACCAAAATAGAGCTTTTTGGTTTAAACTCCACTCGCCGTGTTTGGAGGAAGAAGAAGGATGAGTACAACCCCAAGAACACCATCCCAACCGTGAAGCATGGAGGTGGAAACGTCATTCTTTGGGGATGCTTTTCTGCAAAGGGGACAGGACGACTGCACCGTATTGAGGGGAGGATGGATGGGGCCATGTATCGCGAGATCTTGGCCAACAACCTCCTTCCCTCAACAAGAGCATTGAAGATGGGGCGTGGCTGGGTCTTCCAGCATGACAACGACCCGAAACACACAGCCAGGGCAACTAAGGAGTGGCTCCGTAAGAAGCATCTCAAGGTCCTGGAGCAGCATAGACAGTCTCCAGACCTGAACACAATAGAAAATCTTTGAAGGGAGCTGAAAGTCTGTGTTGCCCAGCGACAGCCCCGAAACCTGAAGGATCTGGAGAAGATCTGCATGGAGGAGTGGGCCAAAATCCCTGCTGCAGTCTGTGCAAACCTGCTTAAGAACTACAGGAAACGTCTGATCTCTGTAATTGTAAACAAAGGTTTCTGCACCAAATATTAAGTTCAGTTTTTCTGATGTATCAAATACTTATTTCATGCAATAAAATGCAAATTAATTATTTAAAAATCATACAATGTGAATTTCAGGATTTTTGTTTTAGATTCCGTCTTTCACAGTTGAAGTGTACCTATGATAAAAATTACAGACCTCTACGTGCTTTGTAAATGGGAAAACCTGCAAAATCGGCAGTGTATCAAATATTTGTTCTCCCCACTGTATATATATATATATATATATATATATATATATATATATATATATATATATATATATATATATATATATATATATATATATATATATATATATATATATATATATATATATGTCTGTCTGTCTGTCTCTGTCGCTGTTAGTCTGCCCGTCTCCACCATAACTCCAAAACCATGAAACCATTGGCATGAAACTTTGTATACTTCCTAAGTATACCAAGGTGGTGCAAGAATGAAAATTTGGTGTTTGGGTAAATCTAAACACACTTTTTGAAGATAATTTAGGGGGTGCTCATCATGAAAAAACCAAAATAAGCCCTACCAAGATGGCGGCACACCATCTTGGCCAGCCCTCTGTCAGCTCGCAAAAGTCTTAAGCCGTCATTTTTTGGCCTGCTCAACAATGCCTTGGCTTGGAACAGGCCGCAACAATTTCTTAATGAAAAATATATATGTTCCACTTTCCTCACATATATCATCGAATGCCTGGTCATCATATCTACGAATCGCTGGATACATTGCAATGCTTATAAACGCCCAGAGACACCAGCGTTTGTGGCTTTATTTAATTTCCGCACATGCCATAACCTCGAGAATCTCTTAAAAGAAGCCGAATTACAAAATTTAAGCTCCATAATTGAACTTAGCAGCAGTTCCGGTTCCTAAAAAAAGTGTTCATTTGTCCAATTCGGACAACGCTTTGGCTTCTTCGGGTGCATGGTGTTTATATGACCGATCAGTAATCGCTTGCCAAGCCAGCCGTTCCTTTCAACCATTTCATTGGAGTGCTCACCTGAGTGCTTAAGCCACTTGGCGAGTGCTCACCAACCTGCTTGGTTATTCATTTCAAAGACACCAGAAGTAAGACCCATCGCTTCGCTGATGGGAATACCAATGTTTGCATTATTGCTAAAAAAAAACAAAAAAACAATGGAATAAAAATTAGCTTTCACCAATTAAAAATCACGCAAATAAATAATTGAAACATCAGCTACTTTTTCATATCTTTTTCTCACCAGCGACCTGCTTTGTGATGCTTTAAAAGGTGGTGTATAATAAGCGTTTTCTGAATGTAATCGATATGAGAAATGAGATTGAATGAGACTCACATTATTTTAAGTGAAGAAGAAGATGAAGGAGGAAGACATTTTCCACCTGGTTTTAGATAGAACATGACGGTTAAAAAGAAAACGTTGCGGTTTGGGCATGTTTTACCACTCCAGTAATGCCCAAGTATGCTGCCTACCCTC
>NC_140968.1:74446193-74578693 GCF_056783735.1 Eptatretus burgeri | reverse complement strand
GTGCGGCAGCGGCCGCGGTGTATGACACCTCCCCCCCCCCTCTCCACCAAAACCCTTCCCCGACCCCTGCCGAAACGGCTCACCCAAGCGCACCCGACATGACCCAGCTATTCACCATGCTGGCAAAAATGTATGCGGAAACGACAGCGAAGATGATTGCGAACATGAACAAGCAAATGGACGAAGTAAAAACAAAGATGAATGCGGAAATGATCGAAAAGATGGAAGCGAATATGAAAAACGAAATGAAAGGCATGAACAAACAAATGAACGAAAAGATGGATGCGAATACACAAAAGATGGATGCGAATACACAACAAATGAACAAAAAGATGGATACAAATACAAATGAAGTGAAAACGACGATGGATGCGAATACACAGCAAATGAAAAAAGAAATGAAAGAACTACGGGGTGAGACGCAGAACATGGGCCGATGCCTGCAGGCGGGCATGAAGGCCGTGACCAGGGAGCTGGGAATGGCGACTCCACGTGTGGGAGCAAACGAGCTGGAAGGGGGTGCAACGGCTGGCAGGCCCGCGGTGGAGGCGGGTAAAAAAATAATTCGGGGGGCGTGTTCGGCGAGGGTCGTGACAGAGGAATCGACGGTGACCAAAAGGGAAAAATTAAATGGGGAGACCAAAACGTGTGAGACGAGACACGAGGTGACGACGACAGAAACTTATAAATGTATAGAGACACGGGAGACAGAAAAAATAGAGGGAAGACGACACGATGAAGACGGGGTAAGTGACGCACACACACACACGGAGGTAGTGGAGGATAATGGGGGTGAGCTGGCGGACTGGGTAGAGACCCAGTGCGAGCACCTGGATGGCCTCCTCCAGGAACGAGGGGAGGGAGTATGCCCCCTTGAGGCGAGTCACGACCAGGTGAGTTCGGTCGTGCTTTGCGAGGTTGAGAGGAGGAGTGCTGTGAACGGGTGCACGGAAAGCTTGGGGGGTATAGAGGCCCCGGAGACCCTTGTGGGGTCACAAATCCCCAGTGTGGTTGTCCCTGTGTGTGTGGTGCAAGGTGTGAGTGCGTCCCCGTGTGTGGAAGCGACCCCGTGTGTGAGTGGTGTGGTGGCGATGGTGCCGGAGTGCGTGCTTCCCAGCACGCCGTGTGTGGATGAGGCACCGCGGGTTAGTGCCCCCGCGTGTGTGGATGAAACGGCCAGTGTGAGTGAGGCACCGCGGGTTAGTGCCCCCGTGTGTGTGGGTGAGGCACCGTGTGTGGATGAGGCACCGCGGTTGAGTTCCCCCGCGTGTATGAGTGGGGCACGGTGTGTGGAAGAGACCGCGTGTTTGAGTGTCGCCGTGTGTATGAGTGAGGTACCGCGGGTGAGTGCCCCCGCGTGTGTGAGTGAGGCACGGAGTGTGGATGAGGCACAGCAGTTGAGTGCCCCCGCGTGTGTGAGTAGTATGGTTTGTGTGAGTAGTGAGGCACGTGTGAGTGGTATGGTTTGTGCAAGGGAGACCGTGTGTGTGAGAGAGCGGTATGTGAGGGAGATGTCGGTTGGCATGCGGGAGCACGCAGCCGCGTCTCCCGGTGTGAATGTGATGGTGTGGACTGTGTGCGTCGTAACACGCAGGTGTGCGTGGGTCGAATGGAGACGGAGACGGCGACATGGGAGAAACGAAAGCCGAGTAGCGGCTGTAGTTGTTTCGGGGACCGTGCCGGGTTCACCCAGCAGTGAGCACGCGGTTCGTGCTGTGCAACGCACGAGACCGCCACGTGCTCGCTTGCGAGAGTGAAGTCCCGGTCCGGAAACGCCAGCGGTGGATTTGCCGATCCCGCGGACGGACAAAGTTTAGGCAGGATAATGGATTTGGACCGGACGGGTTCTCCACGCGATCGTGTGTGTTAAGCTCCAACGGGCAAAGCACATGTGTTCGCGTGGGGAACCCCTCGAGACGTGGGGCTTGTGTTTTTTTATGCGCACTGTGACGCCATGGCTGCACGTGTGGTTGGAATCCGGCAGGAGGGGTATCTCTGCCGGATGGTACCGTCCAAGGAGGGACGAGGAACACGTGCAGCTGCATGACGTCACGGGCAGGTGTAAAGTGCGCGAGCTCTGAGTTGCCGCGCAGGTGCTGCGCATGAAAAAAAAACAAAAAAAAACAAGCCTCACTTTCGGGTGCACAGGATTCCTGGGCAAGGGGTGGAAGACCCCCTTACCTGGGCACAGGATGGAAACTAGTTAGGGGGAAGGGTTAGCTTAGTTAGACCGACTTCATGGGGCAGGGGTAAGTCCTCATGGAGTCCGTGGAATGGATTAGTTAGAGGGATTGTAGCCAGATTTAGGTTGGGAAATAAAATGAATTTTTGAGTTAGGAGACAGTGACAGACTTGTGGATGTGTAGCGGGGACGTAGCTTAGCTACGTAGTGTTAAAAGGAACGTGCTACTAGTTTAAGGGACGACGTGGGAGCACGAGTTGGTTAGGGGATGCAGATAGAAGGATGGCAGAGTTCAGTGGTGTGTGTGTTGAAGAGTTGGTGAGTGAAGTGGAAGCATGTGCTTGGTGAGTGAGTGAGGCCAGCGGGTCTGTGTGTATGGAGTGAATGGGGAATGCATGGTGCGATGAGTGATTGGGGGGAGGAGTGACTCCCGCCCAAGGGACCCCGGGGTCAGTGTAGAGTGAGTTAGGGGGTTAGTCAAATTGAAAAATGGAGGTCGTTTTGTTGTTGGTGTGAATGTAGGCTCGAAACCCGTTTGGAGGGGTGCAGGAGCCCTGTTGACGGGTTGGGAGCGTGGCTGCGAAAGGTGAGTATCGCTGAGTGGGTACCCCGGGCACCAGGCTAGTCGGCCGCGGTAGGCCAAGGGCCCATGGGGGGCCGGGATAGAGTAGTGGGCACGGATGCGCCTGCTTGGTGCGGGGGCCCGGGGCGCCATTAGCCGCGTGGGCAGTGTTGTGGGCATGGGTGACCCTCGGAAAGGGGCCCGGGAAGCCAGCCTGCCACGTGTGCGT
Organism: Eptatretus burgeri; assembly: GCF_056783735.1. NCBI lineage: Eukaryota > Metazoa > Chordata > Myxini > Myxiniformes > Myxinidae > Eptatretus > Eptatretus burgeri. The sequence goes on along the minus strand of NC_140968.1, from coordinate 74,575,720 downwards.
TTCAGGGGAGGTGCCATGGGGGGCACTCCCCGGTGTTAGGGAGCTGGTAGGCTCGGAGGCAGTGTAGTGCCCGGGGGTGCCATAGCGGGAGATTCGGCAGAGGGTCGTGCCTGCCAAAGGGAGCCACGTGTCCCAGCCAAGAGACCGTGTGAGGGCACGGAGAGAAAATTGGGGGGCGAGGCCCGAAATTGTGAGGACACCAACACAGGCGACGGGAATCTGGGTTTATAGAACCAATAGTTTAAGCGAGAGGCGCTTGTTGAAAGCCCCGGGGTAGTTTAACAGTTAAATGGTTAGGGTAGATTAGGAGATGTACCCCTCCGCACCATCCATCCCCTCGCTGTCGTTGTGGGCCGCTGGACCCACTTTGGGTTAGATCGCCGAACTCTGGGGAGGCCATTCTGAGGCTTGAATTGGGCCTCGACACAGGACGCAAGCTCTCCCTTGTTCCCCTCCGGGAAGGGAACGAAGGGGTTGGGAGTAGGCTAGGTGACAGGATAGGTTAGCCGAACAAGGACGATAAAGGGGGTTAGGGGACGATTTATAGTGGGGAAGTAAAAATAAAAACAACAAAAAAATAAGTGGGGGCTAAATTGGTTTTTCACAAATTAAGGGAGTGGGTATGTACAGTGACAGGCAAAGGCGATAGGTGGGAGGGAGACAGGTAGGTAGGTCCGAGCCCGCCTTCCAAGTGGCCAGCACCACCGCACTCCCTCCACCAACCTCCACTGAACGGCAAAGGCTGGCCAGCTTCATCTGCTGGCTGCGTTGCTGCAAGGCAGAGGCCGGCCAACTTCATCGGCAGCTTTTATTTTGCTGCAAGGTCTGTGCCGGCTGGATCGTCTGCAGCTGCTGTGCTGCAAGGCCTGTGCCATCGGCTGGCCGTGTTTTGCGTCAAGGCCTGTGCCGGCCAGTTCATCTGCCGGCTGTGTTTGCCTGCAGCAGCCTTCTTCTGCGGGCTGTGTTTGCCTGCTGCCTTTGCCATGCCATGCCCACTGCCCACGTTCACCAGCCCCGTTCAATTTTTGCTTTGCCCCCCCCCTGTTCATTTCCATGTGCGCCAGGATCCGCAAGGCAACAGTTTGCAAGCTGCGAGAACTGCCCTGTTGGCAGCTACAACACGGGCCTGCAGTGGCGGCCCGTGCACCGTGTTTGTGTCCATCCATCCATTCGTTGTGCTCATTGCGTGTGCCACTTGAGCTGGCACGGAGACTGCGTTGTGCAGCCCATGCACCGTTGTGGTTCACTGCGTTCAGTTAAAAAGGGAAGGCCTTGGACTGCGTGTGAGCAGCCAGCCACGTTCCCTGTCACCTGCATTGTTTTGAGCCAGAGACTGCATGTGGGCAGCCTGGCTCCCTGCTAACTGCTTTTCTTTTGCAGAGTTCAGTGATCCTGGGCCATGGTTTAGTGTAAAATTTGTAAGTTAAGGTTAAGATGTACTGTAAATATGAGTGCACCCCCGGCATGTATGTCTTAGCGCTGGCAATTTTATTTAAGTCGTCCGTGTGAGTTAGTTTGTTTAGGTAGTTACGCAGCCCTCAGGTTATTTATTTTGGGGACACGAATACCATGAATGTCGCACTCAGGGATCCATAGGTAAAATGTACTAGGGGAAATCTACACATGATGGCACACGAAAATTTGACGACTCGGGACGAGTCTGTAAAAAGGGGAGGGGGTAGTGTTGTGGTTACCAGATTCGCAAACCACCATTCAGGTCCCTTAGGTGAGATATCTCGGTAAGTATATGTGTAGTTAGGCCCAAACCCGTTGTCTAGTGGGAATACATGTCATTTATGCGTGCTGCGACTCTTCAGGATAGCCGTTTTTCTTTTACTATCTTTAATTTGGACCAACCGCCATTGTTACCACCACCAACCACCGCTTCACCACAACCGCCACGACCTTCACGTCACACCTCGCAACCGTCGCATCGCCACCGTTCTTGCGCCGCCTGTGGGTACCGGTGTTGGACTCGTGCAGGGCGCGCGCCGAACAGCGTGTACAAAATCACGGATTTTGTGCTTCAAAAACGGATCAAAAACGACACACGCCCACTTTTTGCCGTCCAATCGGTGAGCGATGGGCGAATTGGCCCCGCCCCCAGGGCGTTGGAGGGTGATCGATATATGCAAATTTATGGATCAAAAAGCATTCACGCCCACTTTTTCTCGGGCCAATGGGGAGCGAGGTGAAAGGTCGAAGGGAGGGGGTCAAAGATGAGAGGGCGAAGCCACGGGGCTGATAAAAAGCGACCGTGTTAGTCAGTCAAGAGAGTAGGAGAGTCGAGAGGGAACAGAGAGTCAAGACTTCGCGGGCGGTGGAGTTGGCAAGAAGGAGCTGGTCGTCGTGTGCGTTGGAGTCGGAACGGAGGGGACGGAGCTGTGGAGAGGCGGCGAGGGCAGACGAGGGGGTGCTCGCGTCGTGCAGGGAGCTGCACCCCAGGGAGGCCGACAGCGCGACCTGGCCGAGGTGGAGACGCTCGTCGCGGGACAATAAAAATCCTCTATACCCCGAGCATCAGCAACCCCCTCCTGTTTCCCCCCGCGCTGAGATAGTGCGACCAAGGGGGCCCCTTTCCCACCCCCTACCAGACACTGCCCGCGAGGCCCGCGGAGTTGAGGCACCATCGCCGCTCCGCGTCTCATCACCAGACGGGTAGGCCCGACCCGGTCTCGGCCTCAGGCCCGCCTCATCCTTGAGGGTATTTTTTCCTTGGTTTTGGGTATGTGTTGTCGGCGCCGTCTGTGAAGTAAAATTGTATAAGTGTTGCCGTGTGCTCGGTAGTCGGTATTAGCTCTGCATTGTGTTTCTCTTTTATATTTGCTTTTTGTGTAAATTGAATTGTGTTTTTCTTTTCCATGTGCTTTTGGTGGAATTGAATATGTGTGCTTCCCGTGTGCCGCGAATAAATGTGCTTTGTGTTGAACTGTTTCCCGCTTCGCTTCGTCATTTCTTTCTTTGAATCCTCATCTTGCTTCACGTAAAGGGTTGGTAGTGGGCTGAATACGCCCGATAATTAATCGAACCGTCGAGGTCGACGATAACACCGCTCGGTTATCCCGATAGTACGGAACGGGTCGCTTAAGTGGCCCGTGTCCGAAGTCGACCTGCGGTGAGGTGCGATCGCCCGGTCTACCCTCCGCGTGGGTACTTAGGTAGGTCGAATTTGGCGAGCAACCCTATCCCACGCGGGGGCTGATTGGCTCGATCGCGGTGAGACCGAAAGGTCCACCCGTGACTGGTTCCCGGCGTTAGTCCGAGAGGGTCACGACTGGATTGTCCGTCTGGTGGGCGACGTGCCGCGATTCGAGTTACGTGGCCGTCAGCATGCCGGCGGGCGCGAATCCGCAACAATATGTATATATATATATATATATATATATATATATATATATATATATATATATATATATATATATATATATATATATATATATATATATATATATATATATATATATATATATATATATATATATGAGCTCATATGGAAATATACTCTGCACTTTGAACCGTTTCAAGATTCCATTTATTCCCAGAGCCTTTGCTTCAATAGCATAAAGGAGAGGTAAGTGAGCAACAGCAACTTCCACCCACAGTAGTGAAGAATATTTCATGGCACTGTGGACAAAGACCGAGCTTGCACGGCATGACAAAGAATGCCCCAGTAGACGCCCAGCCCCTGGAAACAAGATTTGAAATGTTGTCAGTTCAAGATGGTGTACTTTTTAGCAAGAATATGGATAATAGAAATATTTTCCACCTGTCCAATCTTAGTACCAAGTAGTGTGACAACTCGGCTATACAACAGATTGTAATATTCCCAAACTCTACTCCACACGAAATGTGGTAATTGCACTGTGCCACTTGGTATGCCATTGAATGCCAGAACTGGTAGCTCCCATTATGGCCTCCCACACTGCATCACAGAATACCCATGTCCAAGGTCAACAAACCTCGTGTGTCATAACCTGACAGCCTCTGCCCACGATGAGTGGTTGTCGCAAACACTGTGGGGATTGTGTGTGCGATAAATTGCTTTTCCTGGCGAGAAAACATATTTGGTTAGATTTGCCCACGAGGGGGCCTGTAGGGTCAAGTACTTCCATCTATTGTGCATTCTTCCACATTGCTATGACACATCTTCCACAACAGGAGCATGGCTGCCTGCACGGGCAGGAAAGTTCTGAACCATACTCTCTGACCATTAGTACAGAAAAGCTTATTATACATGATATTATATCTTATAATAACTTGGTTTGTTGAGGTTTCACAATATTAACCTTATCATATGTGAAACAAAAAGAGTCAAGTGAGTGGTAAGGGTTTCCTAACTTTATACTCCTCCCAACAATTCATATATCTTGCTTTTCCAAATACCTTTGAAACATATAATTTCCTTTCAAATTGATGAAGCGAATATATTCCCACTGGTAACTGTTTCAGATTTGTGAAAAACAAAACAAACTAGAAGGGCACTCAGAAGAGCACATACTGTTGCGAATCTGGAAGCCATGAGCACACAACATTCAGGTCCTATAGCTCAGTTATTTCGATAAGTAAATGTGGATAGTTAGCTCCCCTTTCCCTGGTCTAATGGGTGAATAAATGTAAATGCACTGTGAGTTACTTTGATAGTCAGGGTTTTCTTTTATTTTACACCACCAACGAAAATCCTCTGCTCCCAGCATTCTCCGCACGCTCGCTGAAATGCGTGTGTGTTCAGAATGCATTCGCAAACTGAATTCCATTCCCTAATATGGATGCAAATCGAATTGCTTGGCTGCGCTCCAAGAAATGGAATGCAACATCCCCCACCCACCGTTCGCTTGGCGGCGCGCGGAGTCGGGGAAAGGTCAGGCCCCACCCATCGGCTCGCTTGGGCACTCCAAGAAATGTAATGCGACAGCCCCCACCGACAGCGAAGGAGCTACGCCGGAATCGAGCCGCACCCGGGAGGGATAAAAACGGAACGGAGAAACAGAAGTTAGTTGTTCTTGGTTCTTGGTTGGTGATTGTTCGGAGAGCATGGAAGGTGGTTGGTGGTTCTTCGGTTGAATCGACTCGAGTGGGTTGTTAAGGATCAGCGCCTCGTCTTCACCAGCGCCTGCTCTGGAGCGCGATAGGATCCGCCGGAGCTCGGGAGGCTGATCGCGGCTCGCCAGTGTCTGGATTCAGCTCGCCCTCGCTGGTGCCCGGTTCAAATCAGCTCGAAGACCACACGAGGTGGACAGGTCCGAGGCAGGTTCTGGTCTTCAGTTCGCCTCTCCATCCAAGCTGGAGGCCTCAATAAAGACCGCTTTGGGTCCGTTTCTTTGGGTGTGTGTTTGTGGCGCCAGTCCATTAAGTAGCCATTGTATAAGTGCCTTGCTGTACATCTTCTTCTTCTTCTTTTGGCTGCTCCCGTCAGGGGTCGCCACAGCGGATCATCCGTTATGATCCGCATACTGATTTGGCACAGGTTTTACGCCGGATGCCCTTCCTGACGCAACCCTGGTCGCCTCTTACGACACAGGGATAAGGAAAGGATTGGGTTTCGCCATGATTCCGGGCTGCCCTACACCCTCTCATAGCGCGGCCCAGCGCAGAGTTCCCATACTCGAGCAATCCTCCAACCCAAGCCTCTGAGTCGCCGGATTACAGGCGCACACCACTACGCCCGGTAAGTGCCTTGCTGTACATACGTGCCCTTTATTATTCGGATAACTCTGCTTCTTACGTGCCCCCTGCCCCATTGTAAATACACCATATGTTAAATGTATCAGTTAGTTTTGTGCTTCTTATATTGGTTTAACTCGGTGCGTGTTGGAGAATTAGCCAGACTGTTGCCGCTATAAAAGGGACATTTGGACCAACAGAAGCTCAGTGACCGTCCGCTCGAGTTCCACATGGTTCAAGTACACTAGCGGCTCGTTCCGTACGGGCGCCGTCGAGGGTGAATTTCCCCGGTAGTTGGACCACGTGGGTATTTAAGTAAATTGAAATTGGCAATCGACCCTACCCCACGTGGTCAACCTATTGGCGAACTTCAGTCCGATAAGGGACCCGTCGGCTCCGGAGTTATCCGGGGTGACGACCTATACATTCCGGGTGATCGGTAGAGCCCACTCTACTGCTCCATCTAGCGGTCGTGCTCGTCGCCGATACCCGGCCCGGCAACAATACCTCCACCACACAATGCCTGATCCACGAGAACATATCAGGCCCAATACATTTTTGAAATATCATGCGATGCTATACTATATCGTTTTTGGCCCTATCTCTCAATGAAGCATCACTTTAGAAATTAAATAATTCTCGGATGCAGATCCAAATTCAGATCTTCACCAAAATTGAATCATTTCTTCCTTGTCACACACCCAACATGCCAACCAAGTTTCGTCTGAATGTGTCCACAACTTTTTGATATATAGTGCTATACATCATTTTTGGCCTGATCTCTCAATGGTGAAAAATAACTTTTAAAATTCTAGTAGTCGGATCCGGAACCGGATCTTCACCAAAATGGAATAAGTTTGTCCTTCTCACACACCCAAACTGTCCACAAAATTTCATCCAGATCCGTCCATAACTTTTTGAGATAACCTGCACACAAACAAACAGAGAAACAGCCAAAGAAGAAGACGTCATGCAGAGCACAATACTTGCAGAATCTATAAAACAAATTTGATCTCAAAAATAATTGGTGGTTGAATTCAATGACTAAATATGCAACTCCTCTTCAACTTTCAAGTGAATTGGATGAAAATTGACAATTTTAGAATTTGGCCTATGTTGACCTTTTGGCCTATTTTGGCCTATGGTGGACCTACAAAATAATAGTTGGTTGAATTCAGTGACCATAAATATATATCCTCTTCAAATTTCAAGTCAATCAGATGAAAATTGAGGATTTTGGAAATACCACCTTAGTTGTTGACCTTGGGACTATGTTGACGTTTTGGTTCATGTTGTGACCACAAATATTATTGGCTGGTTTAATTCAGTGACCAAATATGCAACTCCTCTTCAAATTTCAAGTCAATCGGATGAAATTTATCAATCTTAGAAAGTCAGCCTATGTTGTCCTTTTGGCCTATGTTGACCGCGAAAATAATTGGTGGTTGAATTTAGTGACCTGATCTGCATATCCTCTTCAAATTTCAAGTCAATGAGATGAAAATTAAGGATTTTAGAAATACAACCGAAGTTGTTGACCTTGGGACTTTGTGTTGACCTCAAAAACAATTGGTCGTTGAATTCCTTAACATGAAATATAAATCCTCTTTAAATTTCAAGTCAATCAGATGAAAATTGAGGAATTTAGAAATCTCAGTTAAGTTGTTGACCTTTGGCCTATGTTGAGCTTTTGGTCCATGTTGACCTAAAAAAATAATTGGCTCGTTGAATTAAGTGACCTCAAAGAGAAATCCTCTTTAAATTTCAAGTCAATCGGATGAAATTTGAGGATTTCAGAAATCTCACCAAAGATGTTGACCTTTTGACCTTTTGACCTCAAAAACAATAGGCTTCTATCCGATGACACTCTACCATGCGGTGAAGTTTCGTGAAGATAGGTTTAAAATTGTGACCTGTAGGCGACAAACAGACAGACAGATGGACAAGCCGGTAGGAGGCCATGGTTCGCCGAGCATCCGATGACCTTTGACCTCTGATCTGAGTTAATCTAGTACTAAGTAGTTGCGAAATTGCAATCGAATCGGTTAACCCGTGTATGAGCAAGGGGGCTTTGAATGGTCATTTTGCCCTAACAATGCACTCATTGACCTTTGACCCCTGACTTAGCCAAGATAGGTCAATATGGCCTGAAGCAAAGTTGTAGTACCCATTGAGTACTCTGTACCTATGAACTTTCATTCGTATCGGTTAATCCGTGTAGGAGCAAGGGGGATTTGAATAGTCATTTTGCCCGAAAAATGCACGCACTGACCTTTGACCCCTGACTTAGCCGAGATAGGTCAATATGTCCTGAAGCAAAGTTGTAGTACCCATTGAGTACTCTCTACCTACGAACTTTATTTCGTATCGGTTAACCCATGTAGGAGCAAGGGTGCCTTGAATGGTCATTTTGCTTGAAAAATGCACTCATTGACCTTTGACCCCTGACCTCGCCGAAATAGGTCAATATGTCCTGAAGCAAAGTTGTAGTACTCATTGAGTACTATGTACCTATGAACTTTCATTCGTATCGGTTAATCCGTGTAATAGCAAGGGTACCTTGAATGGTAATTTCACCCGAAAAATGCACTTATTGACCTTTGACCCCTGACCTACTCGAGATAGGTCATTATGCAAATGAGAAAAGTTGTAGTACTCATTACGGTCTATAAGAATGTAAAGATTCATTTGATTCGGTTCAACTGTCTTGGAGCTAGTGTACTTTGAATTTTCAGCAGGAATGCTCAGTGGCCCTTGGACACCCAAGTTGAGAGGGTTACCATTTGGAAACTATAAGATATAGAACAAAATGGATGTCATATAGCAGATAGGGAATCACCTTAAGATTAGGCATATCAAATCTCATCGAGTTCCATCTACTGATAACTACTCGGTATCAATTTGAATTAAAAGTACCGAAAATGCGGTTTGATATCGGAAATCCCCAAAGTTCGAGGGAGTGCTGTGTGTGAGGCTGAGGTCACATTTGCTCTACGGCGAGGATACGGCGGCCGTACGCCCTCTGAATTGACAGAAACGTGCGGTGGCTGCAGAGAAACTGAGGTTGCCTCAGGGAGGCCCTACGCCGTTTGGCTATATTTTACAGGCTGTAGGGGCACCGTGGAATTATAGCGTGGAGTTATAACTTTTTTTTCATTTCTACGTTCGCCGTAGCAATTCGACAAGCCAAGCTATGATGTAGATGTGTTCCACGTCGACCGTACGTAGGGCGTACGGTGGGCTTGCGTTATTCGTGCGGCTGCCGTAAGCTCCCAACCCCCAAAAAATTACAGTGGCTGCACTATTTCCACGGTCGCGGTACGGTGGCCTTGCGGTCTGTGTGACTACCTGCGGGCAACGCAGGGTCGACGCATGGTTCCCCTACGCCCGCCGTGCACCTACGTAGGCCTCCGTGGTAGTCTGCGTCGACCGTGCGTCCACCGTGCGCTACCGCTAGAGATCGGAGTATAGGTGTTTGCCTATACAGTGGTGCCCCCATAATCCCAATTTAATTCGTTCCAGGAGGCTGTTCGGATTGCAAAAAGTTGGGATTCCAAAAATATTTTCCCAATAAGAAATAATGGAGTGAATTAATCCGTTCGTGGACCCAAAGAAAACCCACTTTCAAGACACTTTAAACTGAAATTCCCCATGTTTAAGGTAAAATAAGATGGGTAAATGACCTTCGGTGGCGGTGTATTGCATGTAAACTGGTACAATCACCAATCCAAAGGTCCACACAGGCTCGAGTTCCGTCCTTGGTTCCGATCGCTCGCGCACTCTGCAAGAGCGCTGCCCCTGGGGCAGCTCATCAAACATGATGCCCGCAGAACCACAATCACTTTCATCAAACGCATCGGGCTGAGGTAATCATGGATATTCCAAATTACAACCGGTTTTTCTGTGAAATTAAATCCTTGCCCGACAGTCCGTCACACCACGTGATCGGATTGCTTTTTTGTTATAAATTAAAACACAAGATGATTAAAAAAACAAACATCACAAATGAAGGTGAAAACACGAGGTAAGGCCTAAGTCACATTTGGCTCGGCGGACGGAGGGTCTACAAAATGTACGGGCACTAGCAATTATAGAGCGGTCGCAGTATTTCCACGGTCACACAATGTAGCAGTCACATATGTTTTTATTTTTCGGGTAGACGCATGGGGTATTTATAAATTGTGGAGACCGAAAACGTGGGGGTGCCGTACGGTCTTTGATTTGATGTCGCACGGTGACCTTAGGGCATTCCTGCGGCGGCCATAAAATTTTCAAGGCAGACGTAAGGTGCCCGCAAGGCGACCACAAGGCGACTGCAGGGGGACCGCAGGGGGCTCTAAGCCAAGCGTGCGGCCAGACGGACAGTAACGAATGGGTTAATTTATTATTATTATTATTTTTTTTACCAGTTCTTTTGTTTCGGCTTGTCGAATTTCTACAGCGAACGTAGAAATGAAAAAAGTTATAACTCCACATTATAATTCTACGGCGACCTTACGACCTGTAAAATATAGCCATACGGTGTAGGGCCACCCTGAGGCCACCTGTTTCTCTGCGGCCGCCGCACATTTCTGTCAATTCAGAGGGCGTACGGCCGCCGTATCCTCGCCGTAGAGCAAATGTGACTGAGGCCTAAAGTATCGATCGACACACGAGAGATGCTTTCACGAGGACTTCCACCGACGAACTGAATGAACAAAGCGCGAAGATGCGGCTCGAACAGGTGGGGGAGACACGTGAACAAACATGAACGCTTCGTTGTGTTCGGTTTTTTAAAATGTATTAGGTTTTTAAGTCAAAATTTTCTCAAAAAAATTGTTCGGATTCCAATTTGTTCAAACATTGGGGTGTTTGGATTCTGGGGGCACCACGGTATATTATAGTTATAGTATATTCAGTTATATATACTGGTATATTTTTATTTCAGTAAAAAAAAGAACTGGTATATATACCCACTCATTACCGTCCGTCTGGCCGCACGTTCGCCTTAGGGCCCTCCTGCGGTCCCCCTGCGGTCGCCTTGCGGTCACCTTGCATCTGCCTTGAAAATTATATGGCCGCCGCAGCGACACCCTAAGGTCACCGTGCGACATCAAATCAAAGACCGTACGGCATCCCCACGTTTTCGATCTCCACGATTTATAAATACGCGTGAGGCTACCCGAAAAATAAAAACATATGTGACTGCTACATTGTGTGACCGTGGAAATACTGCGGCCGCCGTATAATTGCTCGTGGCCGCAGATTTTGGAGACCCCACAGCCGCCGTGGCAAATGTGACCGAGGCCTGAACAAAGATATAAATCGAAAATCCGGCTCGGTCGTTTGTGCACAATGTATTCCAGATGATTAGTGTGAATTTTCATGACCATGCGACCATAACCCTAGGAGGAGTAGCATTTGGCGCGAAGGCACCTCCAGCTCTCGCATATTATTGATTTTTGCCCTTTGACCCCTGACCAAAACAATATCGGTCAATATGTCCTGAGGCAAAGTTGTAGTACTCATTGAGTACCATGAACCTGAAAAGTTTCATTCAGATCGATGCACTCACCTGGTCGCTAGGGAGCCTTCAATTTTCTCCAATTTTCGGGCATACCCCATTTGTAGGGGGCGCTGCGGGTAAACTATTCCATATAATCACAAAAACGGAATATATTTGGTAGAGCATCACCTGTAGATGATGCATGCCAAATTTCATAACCCTACGTGGGATAATGGCTTTCGGAATTGATTTCGCGTTAACAGTACCAATTTTGAAGGTTTTTCGGCTGTTGCTTGGGAACCAAAGAGTCCCTAGCAACCATCACAATTTTGGTTAAGCGACCCGCCGCGTCACGGAATTATCTGTGTGCGACGGCCTACAATTCCGGGGAGTCTGGTGGGAACCGACAGAGCTTTCCCCACCTCGTGGTCTTCTCACCCGACCCCCCGGCCCGCAACAAAATATATGTATATGTATATATATATATATATATATATATATATATATATATATATATATATATATATATATATATATATATATATATATATATATATGTCAAGACCCATCCACGTCTCTCACCGGTGAATGGAGGGAATAGCCAATCAGCTCTCACTTTATCGACGACACCCAGGTGGCTGGGATTACATCTAAATAATTGACCCCTCCCACACTCCTCCAGCCAGATAAGCTGCGTAAAGCAACCCAAGAAGACTTGCACAAGGTAAGTGCTACGCTGTTTCGAACCATTCCCAGAGTTCCACAACAACTATAAGGACATTCACACACAAAACACACACACGACAATCCCAATGTTACACACACCCTCAGCTACCGGACCGGTTTCATCACTTATTGACAAATAATCATTGATAGCATAGACAGCAATGCATACCAACGAGGCTCTCAAGCATCGACCACATACAAACGTCAAATGCAGTCAATAAATAAATAAAGACCCACCCACATCTTGTTAAGCTTATTTTTTTTCTCTACTGTTCAGTCGATTATATTTAGTGAGGAAACGATGAAGGAATGTGCAGAAAGTGCAATTTCATTGAGTGCAACGCCATGCTCTATAACCTGCTTTTACAAGCCATGATGATAAAGTCCATCGGGGTCCTTTTTTTTGGCAATGACTGTACATACGCAGTTTTTCTTTTTGCCATTTTGTGCGATCTGCTTTCATGAAAAAAATATTGATATAAATCCACTAATAGTTGCTGCAATATATTTATAGTCGGCAATTGCTGAAAACGAAGATCAGGTGTGCAGACAGCACACACAGACATGGTAAAAATGGGGACAAATGACTCCGTGGGGTGTGTGCTGTTTGGGTGTGTTTTATCGCCCTGGTAATGCTCTGATAGCTGTCTACCCTCCCCTTACACTGCCTTCCCTCACCCGCCCTTCACACTTCCTTCTCCTGCCATTATGCTGCTTCCAATTTCCCTCATGCTGCCTTCCCCTCCCCTTACGCTGCCTTCCCCTCCCCTTACGCTTCCTTCCCCTCCCCTCACGCTGCTTTCGCCTCCCTTCACGCTGCCTTCCCCTCCCCCCACGCTGCCTTCGCCTCCCCTCTCGCTGCCTTCGCCTCCCCTCTCGCTGCCTTCGCCTCCCCTCTCGCTGCCTTCACCTCCCCTCTCGCTGCCTTCGCCTCCCCTCTCGCTGCCTCGCTGCCTTCGCCTCCCCTCTCGCTGCCTTCGCCTCCCCTCTCGCTGCCTTCGCCTCCCCTCACGCTGCCTTCGCCTCCCCTCACGCTGCCTTCGCCTCCCCTCACGCTGCCTTCGCCTCCCCTCACGCTGCCTTCGCCTCCCCTCACGCTGCCTTCACCTCCCCTCACGCTGCCTTCGCCTCCCCTCACGCTGCCTTCACCTCCCCTCACGCTGCCTTCGCCTCCCCTCACGCTGCCTTCGCCTCCCCTCACGCTGCCTTCGCCTCCCCTCACGCTGCCTTCGCCTCGCCTCACGCTGCCTTCGCCTCCCCTCATGCTATCCTCCTCCCAAACCTCCTCTTCCACCATACAACTCTTAGGAGGTCGAGGAGAGGAAGGGGTGTCAAAGAATGTGCGAAGTGGACAAATGAAAGCTTTTTTCCTTTTGTCGTCGGAACTGCTGCTCGGATCAATTCATATCAGCGATTTGCTTCAGGTTAAGAGACTCCAGGGCTTATTGTATGTGTGGAAATCGAGTAAAGGCATGGACACCGGCACAGCTTTTTTGACGATTGAAGGAAAACGGCCTTTCTTCCCTTACTCTTCCCTCATGCTTACCTCCTCCAAAAGACCCTCCACTCCCCCACAGACATCTCTGGGCATTGTCCGGGCATTGTTTAGTATGACCCGTTTGAGTGTGCCATTTTAACGTACCCAATTTCGTTCAATCCTATGCTAATGCCGGAATAAGGGGACCATTCTCCCCATCCCCAGTTTCCCTCAAGTCCCCCTTTCAAACAAATTTCCAGAACACCCCCTTCCCCTCCCCACTACCCTCTTCTCTCCCCATCCTCCTTGCTCACTCTCCCTTCCCAGAGTGTATAGCAATGTGTGGTGAGGCCTCTCCTCCCTCCCCCCCCCCCCGTGTAGTATTTGTCGTATAGAATATAATAAACCTATATGGTACGAGACAAAAAAATGCATTGCTCAGAAGAAGAAATTACTATTTTAATCAGTGAGAATATGGAGAAATCTGGTTGTTTTCTCGAGGTGAAAGGGCTGAAATGGGGTTCCCTGAGGACATGTGCAGCTCTGGGTTCGGTGCACTTTCGGTGATGGTCACGGATAGTTGGCAATTTGCTTGTCGTTCCCAGGCTGTGCCGGTGAGGCGGAAAGCGCAATGATGCTTACTTGGGCGTGGTCTGCAATGGCTCGCGCTCCGGTTGCTATGGCAGCCGCACCACGTTCGGGTGAACAGGGTTCCACGACCCTGGAGTGGAAACAAACGGGCAGGAGTGGGGGAGGGAGTTCCTCGTGACGAATGGCGAGAGGAGCATGGAGCAATGAATACACAAAGGAAGGTAAGGTAGGGTCGGGGGGGTGGGGGGGACTTGGAAGTGAGTTGATTAAAATTGACGACGCACATTGTAAATGAGAATTCGAGATGGCAATTGTATAAATTAAACATGTGCCTGACCATCCAGCATGTAATGTCACACCTGAATCATCAATGGGAAGATTATATTGTGTGATATTGTGTGATATTGTGATTTATTGCCTGCCTCCACATGGGCAGCGCGGACAGATGGCTCTGCGTGCCGTCGCACGGGAAACAAGCGAACGACCCATTGCTCGAGTTGCCTTGATCCTCCCAATGGGTGCTCATCATGTTTCTCTGCACGTGGCACGACCACGCCCTGAAAGCTCCTTGACCACGCCCTGAAAGCTCCTTGACCACGCCCTGAAAGCTCCTTGACCACGCCCTGAAAGCTCCTTGACCACGCCCTGAAAGCTCCTTGACCACGCCCTGAAAGCTCCTTGACCACGCCCTGAAAGCTCCTTGACCACGCCCCGAATGCACCTCGGCGACGACCCGACTTCGCCTCGGCTAATAGTTGACCGTGCTTTGAACACACCTTTTATGTTTGAAAACGCCTTAAACAAACAAACAAACAAAAAACAAACATTAAAAGTTTAGACACACCACCACGGCCACGCCTGGACAAATAACCCATGTTTTACCAGGGAATCGATGGAAAGGGGACACGTGCGATACAAGGGGACAACCCCTTGAACCATCGTTTCATAATAATCGGCGCTTTGTGAATTTCGTGTTTTTCAATTAGTGAGAACAGTTCGATTAATTTAATTTACACAAGCCCTTAAAAGGTTAGTTCAATGGGGGTAATGCTATTAAATAAAACCACGTCCAGAAATTTTAGATATCCTTCCCCTCTTCCCCAACACTCTAACGCTGGATTGGAGACGTGTTGAGTGCGAGATCGTTTGAAGCGCAACTTGGCGGTATTCCAGTCCATGGTACCGAACTGACGAGCGAGGCAGTAGCAATTTGGCGTGGCCACGAGGGGCGAAGAGGGCGGAGCGTTTGATCCAAACTTCTGCTATATTAGCCACCTCTTGGATCCTTGAATGTTCCACTTGCACAGCTCGCAGATCCGTTTCAGCCAATTGTCCCACAGGTTGAATCTGTCGCACCAGTCGCTCGCACCATGACTTCCTCGACACGCTCCTCGTCGTACCGGCGCACCTTCGGAGTTGTGAGCGGTGCTCCGCGCACCTTCTCATCCCGCTCGTACACATCAGGGACGAGCGTGCGCTCCGCTCGCTCCCTCGGTCTCGGCGGATCACCCTCCGGCTTCGGCCGCAGCTTCGTGGCCGTCAGGTCCACGGGTCCTCTGCGCTCCTCCGCCAGCTCCGTGTGTGGCTTGGACGCGGTCGACTTCAAGCTGGCCGAGGCGGTAAACGCCGACTTTCGGACCACGCGTTCCAACGAAAAGGCTGAGATGCAGGAGCTCAACGACCGATTTGCCACGTACATCGACAAGGTGCGCTACCTGGAGCAACAGAACAAGCAGCTGAGCCTGGAGTTGGCGCAGTTCAAAGGGAAGGACCCGTCGCGTATGGCTGCCATGTACGAGGACGAGATTCGTGAGATGAGGCGCCAGATCGAGGAGCTCAACACACAGAAATCCCGAGGAGACGTGGAGAGACAAAACCTCATCGACGAGCTGGAGAAACTGCGGCAGAAGTGAGTCCAACGGGACACGCATAACACCGTAGGTCTTCGGGTCTTCGGGCAATTCGACAGACCGTCGGTGTTCATGTGTCTGCGTTTGCTCAAGCACACACATGAAGTGCACGTCCATCAAACTTTTTTAATCACCTGACGGTCCCCAACCCGCACCTCTCACAAAAACATGTCCCTTTGGTCTACATAAGAAAAGACCATCACAGCTCCAGACACATAACGAGCTCCTCGAGTTGTCCCCTAACGTCTCGTCCACGCGTCTTTACATTTATACTCTTCTTTGACCAATTGAAGGTAAATAAGGATAATAATATACAGTATTACCTTCCTTGACCCTCTCCTCCACAACTTCTAGGCTGCTGGAGGAGGCTGATATGCGGGAACAAGCCGAGAAGAATCTGCAGGCTTTCCGCCAGGTGTGGCAAAGCATTCACGATCGATCTGCTGTGTATGGTACCTGTTGAACAAGTGTACACAGGATGGTGTCCCAGATGCAAAAACATCAAATCAGTGCTTAGTGCTGTTTATATTATTTTCTTTGTTACTTATTATACAAAATACATACTTTTGCTTTGAAATGTGTTACGGGAAACGAGGTATACAGTGTATGATTACCCATTTGGTTTGTACATCCATGACCTAGGTATATAGGATATGACTACCTGCTTAGGTTTGTACATCCATGACCCAGGTATATAGGATATGACTACCTGCTTAGGTTTGTACATCCATGAGCAAGGTATATAGGATATGACTACCTGCTTAGGTTTGTACATCCATGAGCAAGGTATATAGGATATGACTACCTGCTTAGGTTTGTATATCCATGACCTAGGTATATGGGATATGACTACCCGCTTAGGTTTATACATTCATGACCTAGGTATATAGGATATGACTACCCACTTAGGTTTGTACATCCATGACCTAGGTATATAGGATATGACTTCCTGCTTAGGTTTGTACATCCATGACCTAGGTATATAGGATATGACTACCTGCTTTGGTTTGTACATCCATGAGCTAGGTATATAGGATATGACTACCCACTTAGGTTTGTACATCCATGACCTAGGTATATAGGATATGACTACCTGCTTAGGTTTGTACATCCATGAGCTAGGTATACAGAAAATGACTACCCACTTGGTTTGTACATCCATGAGCTAGGTATATAGGATATGACTACCTGCTTAGGTTTGTAGATCCATGAGCTAGGTATATAGGATATGACTACCTGCTTAGGTTTGTACATCCATGAGCTAGGTATACAGAAAATGACTACCCACTTGGTTTGTACATCCATGAGCTAGGTATATAGGATATGACTACCTGCTTAGGTTTGTACATCCATGAGCTAGGTATATAGGATATGACTACCTGCTTAGGTTTGTACATCCATGAGCTAGGTATACAGAAAATGACTACCCACTTGGTTTGTACATCCATGAGCTAGGTATATAGGATATGACTACCTGCTTAGGTTTGTACATCCATGAGCTAGGTATACAGTTCTCACCAATGATGAAAGCAAAGATTGTTGACAAATTGTTTAAGCTTTTGGGACCTGATTAGCGACATCTCCTGTAGGATGTGGATGATGCAACACTGGCACGTATCGAGCTGGAGCGAAAGATCGAGGCTCTGCAAGAGGAGATCATCTTCCTCAAGAAGCTGCATGAGGAGGTGCGAGACCAATACTGAGACGTTATACCTTTACCCACTTTCTATCCTTCAACATACAGTGAAGCTGATGACCATTTCTTATTGCGAAATGTGTATCTCATCACAGTGGAACACATCTCCAGACACCTTCACCTCCCCCATTTTAACCATTTCCCATAAGCTTGTAATTATATGCCAAGATTTCTCTCGCCCCACAGGAACTGCGCAACTTGCAGATGCAGGAGTTGCATATTGAAGCAGATATGTCGAGACCCGATCTCACCGGTGCTCTGCGAGACATCCGTGCAGAGTATGAATCCATCGCTGCTAAAAACGTGGCTGAGGCTGAGGAGTGGTACAAGTCCAAGGTGGTCTCTTCTTCCACATCTCCCTTTGTATCTAACACATCTGGAGAATTTTAACTTCTAACTTTCTAACTCGTGTTGCAGCTCACGATTTCAACAAGGAGCCGATACTCTCGGGTGGTATGAGGAACATATCTGTGTAATATGAAAGCTTAATCTCGAACGTTTTTTTTTGAAATATCACATCCACGAGCCAAATTACCGAGATGGTTGCCATGGCAACACAATTTAGCCAGTCACGGCCATGATCTAATCAGGTTGAGATAATGTCATGAGGAATAGATCTGTGAAATATTTTCAACGCTTTTTGAAAAATATCGTGAACATAAAAGTACGTGGTCAGATGATCAGTCGGTCCGATGGCGCTCATTTCAATATCCCCCGTCTCCGACCTTGTTCAAGGGGTGGGGGACAGTAAGACAATAGTATATTGGGTACTTGGACCAATATGATTCAAGGGGAAGGTTAACTGAAATATTTCAATTTAAAACCCTTGAATGAAATCCAAACAAATGAGTTCCTTGATCACAATCAGATATCAAGAAGGTAAACACGTCATAAATGCACTTTCGGATAGCAGGTGTTCGCCAACATGGTCTAACATCTTCAATTTCTAACAACAACAGAAAGCATAACCAGATAAAGGTATGCATGCCCAATCAATATTAGAAATAGTTACGGAGAGCCAAAAGCAATTCACTTCACACGAGTCAGGAAAAGATTAATTGTAACATCCTAAAATATTATTGGGGTTCTTTGTTCGGACCCAGCACAAAGCTGCAAGGTAGCATCATTGGCTAAGGGTGCGGCTGTGCTGCTGATGTTAATGCCCTCTGCTGGTTAGTGCAGGAATTTGCAATTTGTTCTTGGTCCCAGCAATAGCTTGTCCACTCTTAACGAAGGAGACCATGGGATATTTGACATCCACCAACGAATGCGAGCATACGGGGAAACCGTTTAACGTCTATCCGAGGGACGACACACATTGATGAATCATCCTGCCTGTAAAACACGAAGATTATATATGGCCGCTGGGTTAGGATTCAAACTCAGCCTAGACAGCTTAGAGGCGAGTGTGCGTACCTCTCGGCCATCCTGTCAGCCTATTTTTGGTGTAATAGTCATAAATAACGACAAAAAGAAGTGAACGAGCTGTATAATGCATGTGTTTGGGAAGTGAGTGGACTGTTAAGATAGCTTAGTGGTATGCACACTCACATTTGAGCTGTGTGGCTTTCATATGAATCTCTGTGCAGATATAAATTGTCACCCCTGGTGCTTTGCATGCATGGCGAGGCATAAATGTGCGTACCATCTATCGGAAGGATGTTAAGCCATAACACCTGTCTGCCAGCATTAGTTATCTGGTCAGGTCAGGTATGGGAGCATGCGCCAGAGCAGCGCGTCGCTGTGCCCACTTTCCGACGGTACTCCAGGGGCCTCCGTCTGGCCATCCCCCAGGCAGATGCCAGGCCCATCCCCATCTCCTTGAGATGCCGATCAACCTGCTGCAACCATGAGGCATGTGGTCGGCCCATTGGCCTCCTCCACTCAGGAGACTCCCTCGCTGAGAGAATCTAGTGAGCAGGATCAGCCTCAGGAAAACGAGCCACATGTCCATACAGCCGCAGCTGACGCTCACGGACCATGCAGGTAACAAATCTCATTTAAGTCTCCCTCAGCAACCGCTCGTTGGACAGGAAGTCCGACCAGCTATAGCCAAGGATTCTCCGAAGAGACCTGGTACCAAAGGAATTAAGTCTACGTCTCAGATCCTTGGTCAGAGTCCAAGTCTCGCATCCATAGAGCAAGACTGGAAGCACCAAGGACCCGAAGACTCGGACTTTTGTCCTCCCTCCCGCACAGGTACCGGCAGCGCCACACCCCATGATCCAGTGAATCCATAACTCCGCAGGCCCTACCCAGACGTCTATCGACCTCTGACTCACAGCCGGCAGAGACATGAATATCACTGCCAAGGTAAGTGAATCTCTCCACGACCTCATCATCCTCACTACAAACAGGCACAGACAGGAAAGCAGCATCCAAGATGTCATTGAAAGCCTGGATCTTAGTTTTGACCCAGGAAACCCGTAATCCCAGCGGCTCTGACACCTCATTCAGCACCTCGAGGGCCCCCAAAAGGATATCTGGAGTCTCCGTAAAGATGACTGCATCATCTGCTAAATCAAGGTCAGAGATCTTGACATTCCCAAACGATGCACTGCAGTTTGATCTCTCCGACATCCTCCCTAGAATTCAGTCCATACAAGTGCTGAAAAGTGTGGGTGCCAGTAGACACCCCTGACGAACTCCAGTAACAACTCGAAATAAGTCAGAGATGGTACCACCACATTTCACAGCACTGTCAGTACCAGAGTAGAGTTCAGACATCAGATCGATCAGTTTTGGTGGCACCCCACAAAGACCAATAATCTTCCAGAGGGCATCCCGGTTCACTGAATCGAACGCTTTACAGAGATCAACATAGGCTGCAAGCAGCCCCTGCCGAAACTCATCTGCATTCGGTGAGGACCCGAAGAGCAAGGATATGGGAAATCGTTGACCTCTTTGGTGTAAAGCCTGACTGCTCTGGACGCTGGTGCTCAAGCAGATGGTGGCGAACCCTATCAAGAATTATCCGAGCAAAGACCTTGCCCGGCACTAAGAGCAGCGTCACCCCTCGGTAGTTGTTGCAGTCTTCGTGATCACCCTTCCTTTTCCAGAGAGGGACAACATGGCCTCTCTTCCACTCAGTTGGGATGATGCCTGTGTTCCAGGCAGAGCACAGAACTGCAGGCAATGACACGAGTGCAGCATTTCCACCAGCCTTGAGAAGTTCAGCATGAATGCCACAGATCCCTGGAGCTTTACCCCGTTTCAACCTGTTCACTGCAGCCTGTGTTTCCACAAGCGAAGGTGGACCACAGTTGATTGGAGGGCCAGCAACAGGGATTGTAACACCCCTGACGTCCAACTCAACACCTGGTGGATCAGCCTGGAACAACCGCTCAAAGTAACTGGCCCAGCAGGCCTTCATTTTGGACTCCTCTGTCAAGAGCCTACCACCCTCTGCTCTCACTGCAGTACACCGAGGGATGGGCTTGGATGAACACAATGCACGAATTCCCCTGTAAGCAGGACGAGAATCCCTTGACGACAGGTGATGCTCTACCCCCTCACAGATTCATCGCACGTAGGCCTCCTTATCCACCCTTAGCGCGTGTACAGTTTTACGCCTCAGGTCCCTGAACAGCTCAGCTCTGCCATTCAACCTGGCCCTGCGACTCTGGTCAATGGTATCCAGTGTCCCTTGAGAGACAAAATTCTTCTTTGCCCTGCGGTGCGTTCCAAGACATCCACCGGCATCTTCAAGGACGGTGGTCTTGAAGGCACTCCACAACTCTTCAGGACCCCCCAAAGCACCCAGACTCCTCAAATCTCCACTCAGCTTGTTTGCAAACTCCTCAGCTTCCCTCTCATCCTTGAGCTTTCCAACATCCAGCCTCGGCTGGGATGGTACCATTCTCCTGGATTTAAGGTGCAACTTCAGAGTTTCTACAACAAGCTGGTGGTCAGTATTGAGGAACTGAGCACTCTGATAGACCCTGCAGTCCTGGATCATCCCCCAGTGACCATCAACTAGGACATGGTCAATCTCCTTTGCCACACTGCTGGCGTTGGAATGCCAAGTCCAGCGGTGAGCTTGTGGGTGCTGAAACCATGAACCAGCCACCCTATGTCCATGACTTCTTGCAAAGTCAAGGAACTTTGTGCTATTCTTGTTCATAGTTCCTGATCCATGGGGACCAACACACACCTCATAACCATTACTTTCAGTTCCAGTCAATGCATTGAAACACGAGAAGTGTATCTCGTCTGGGGCACGAATCGACCACAGACTCGAGCGTCGCGTCGAATGCATCCTTCACGGTGAGGTCACTCGCCTCAGTCGGAGCATAAACGGAGACCAGAGAAATGACACCTAAGGAGTGACGAATCCTTAATCTCATAATACGCTCGTTGACCGGTGTTACCTCAATTATCATTGGGGTCAGCTTATTGGACACAGCTACAGCAACTCCTTGGGTATGGTAACCATCAGAGCGACCAGACCAATAGTAGGTGTAACCACCCACTATGATCTCGCCGCAATCCGGTCTCCGAACCTCAGAGAGAGCTGCAATACCGATGTCCAAACGCTTGAGCTCAGATGATAACAGAGTCAGGTGATCATCCTCTCTTGGGGATCGGACATTCCAGGCACCCACCCGAAGGGACCGCCTCAGGTAACACAAGGAGACTGCCATCTGGTGGACGACACCTCAGATGTGCATACCATCTATCGGTAGGATGTTAATCCATAACACCTATCTGCCAGCACTAGTTACCAGTGGATGCCAAAGACCCTTCAATGTCTTTCGCAAAGAATAGGTGAGTGAACAAATTACAAATTCCTGCCACAATTGAGCATCAGTCATGGCCAATGGGTTCCAGAAAGACGAGCCAGCGTTGTTGTGAATTACGTGCAGATTTTTAAAACTTGTTATTACTCCGGTCCAAACCATCGTTGCTTGCTAACAAATAATTATCTCCTCCACCGAAGGTGGAAGGAGGTGACATTTTCACCCATCTTTCTATTTGTTACTTGTGAAAATTGACGATTTTTCAAGTATATTGATTAGTCTTGTGCGGTCCTGGGTGATGTCGGAAAATTTTTTTATTTTTTATTTTTTTTTGAGATTTGTACTACCCTTATTATCAGTATTTAAAATGGCGATTTCAGTTAATACAATGGCGATTTCGATGAAACTTGGTTGCTAGGTTCATACCATGACCTAGTTGTGTGCAAATGAGAACCGTTGCTATGGACACCACCGTTGCCTAGCAACGTGGCTTTGAAATTTTCGAAAAATAATAAAAAATTAATTTTTTCAAAAATCAAAAATCGGGCCACAGGCGACTGTGGGCAGTACATTCAGCCATATTGTCAAAAATTTCCAGCCGGATCCTATGAAAACTGTCGGAGAAGATACACTTTGAATGAACCCTGGTCGAAAACAATAAAAAAAACGAAGTCCGTTATATCTCAGAGACTATGAGTCAGATATACATGAAACTGGTATGGTATGTTCATGGTATGTCCTAGTTATGTGTGAGAAAGAACCGTTGCTATGGACCCCTCCGTTGCCAAGCAACGGCCGAAAAACCTCTAAATGTGGGGGTATTTTAATGAAAAAACAATCTGCAGCATTAACCCTTGAAGCTCGAATCATGAATTTTCTTGTGCTTAATCCTCAGGTCATTCCCCATCGAATGGGCCCATCGCGTCAGGTTATATTGGGTAGTCGACTACCCATGTCCGCCTACCGGCTTGTTCTGTTTGTGTGTCCCTCGCCGACAGGTCACAATTTTAAACCGATCTTCATGAAACTTCACCACATGGTAGAGTTCTTCACAAGCAAGAAGCCTCTTGTTTGAGGTCAAAAGGTCAACAACTTTGTCAAATTTCTAAAATCCTCAATTTTCATCCGATTGAACAGAAATTTGAAAAGGATTTGCATATCAGGTCTCTGAATTCAACCACCAATTATTTTTGAGGTCAACATGGGACAACGGTCTTCAAGTTTGGTGAGATTTCTAAAATTCCCAATTTTCATCCGATTGACCAGAAATTTGAAGAGGATTTATATTTCAGGTCACTAAATTCAACCAGCCAATTATTTTTTTTCAGGTCAAATTTGTTTATGGATTTCGCAAGTATCATGCTATGCACGACGTCCTTGTTTGTTTACCCGTCTTTTTGTGAACATGATATCTCAAGAAGTTGTGGACAGTTTTGGTCAATTTGGTGGACATGTTGGATGTGTGACATGGACGAAATGATTAGATTTTGGTTCAGGTCCGAATCCAGATCCAGCCTATCAGTAGGATACAAAATGTAAACTCTTCAGCCTGGCGGAGGTATGCGCTTTATTGAGTGCCATTCTAGTTTCCTTGTGTAACGCTGCTTGGGGTATGGTGTTCTATGAACTTTTAGTTAAATCTAGTATTCATGTGAAAAAACAAAACACGCATCTCCAACTCCAGTCATTAAAATGGCTGTGTTGCGATATGCAGGTCAACGTCTTGTCAGCAGAAATTTTCCTGTAGGCCACTGTGACCATCACCCATTAAGACCACTGTGATGTGTATCTTATTGTTGCTGAGATAACACCCACACACGTATTTACAGCAAGGTGGCCAGCAAGATTTCTACTCGATCTATATCATATAAAGAAGACTCACTGAGATAATGTAATTAATATAACATATTTTGAGAGCTGTAGCTTTGTACCTCCAACAAATTGTATGAGCATCAGTGCAAGTTTCACACTCGCTTCTAAGCTATCTCGGCTGGGTTTGAATCCTGCCAAACCTCGCTATAAACTGTCATCCCGGTATTTCATAGGCAGGTTAATTCATCAATGTGTGTGCTGTCCCTCGGATGGACATTAAACGCACTTCCCATCTGCCGGCATTTGTTGGTGGATGTTAAAGATACCAAGGTGTCGTTCGCAAAGAGTGGGCGAGCTATCACCAGCACCATGAAGCAATTACAAATTCCTGCCCTAACCTACAGAGGACATTGCATCAGCAGCATGCTCAGCTGATGATTCTACCCCACAGCTTTGTGTTTCATACGAAAGAAGAAGAACAAGAAGAAGAAGTGCTAGTTTCACACATATTATTCAGAGTCCTGCATTCATTTCGAACTGAAACATGGAGTCTTTCCTCAATTTTTCACATGGACCATCATTCACCAGCAAAGCTTTGATTTCTATATGGCTTTCATATGGTATTTAATTCCTATGCGTCATTAATAAATTCATGATACTACACTACTGCTGCTACTAAGCATATTATGACTGTGATATTATACACTCTATAATGATGTGGCACTTTGATTGGTTGCATGACAAATCACAGACCACACTATTAACATACAGGTGTACTCTGATCCATTCAATTTTGTCTGATAAATATGAAATTGTGCAAATTCAATCGTAAAGTACAGCAAATATTGAAGGTAAACAAGTCAAACTAGAGGGGGAGCACTCGGGAGAGTGCAAAACCTCCGCCGCCAATACTGCTGGGTCACTCAAGTGAACCTTGTATCTTATTCATTAAATATGGTCAACAGTGCTGACAGAGTTATAGTTCTTTTCTCCAACATTTTGGGGGGGGGGGGGGGTGGAAATCACTTAAAACATGTAAAAATGCGAAAAAAAATCGAAATTTTGTTGAAAAAAAAAGTTGCAAATTTTTTTTTTCTCTAACAATTTTTTTTGGGGGGGCGGTTGGAAATCACTTAAAACATGTAAAAATGCAAAAAAAAAACAATTTTTTTGGGGGGGTTGGAAATCACTTAAAATATGTAGAAATGCAAAAAAAAATAATTTTTTTTCTCTAACAATTTTTTTTGGGGGGGGGGGTAACAATTTTTTTTGGGGGTTGGAAATCACTTAAAACATGTAGAAATGCAAAAAGAATTTCTTTTTGGGGGGGTAACAATTTTTTTTTTGGGGGGGTTGGAAATCACTTAAAACATGTAGAAATGCAAAAAAAAAAAAAATTCTCTAACAATTATTTGGGGGGGGTAGCAATTATTTTGGGTTGGGGGTTGGAAATCACTTAAAACATGTAGAAATGCAAAAAAATTGTCTTTTTTGGGGGGGGGTAAAAAAAAATTGGGGGGGGGGTTGGAAATCACTTAAAACATGTAGAAATGCAAAAAAAATAAACATTTTTTTTGGGGGGGGGGGACCAAGTCCAAAATTTAATGGCATGATCCTTGGACTATATCTAACCCCCCCACCAAGTTTCGTCGAAATCCGTCGAGGAGTTTTTCCGTAATACTGTTCACAAACAAACAAACAAACAAACAAACAGAAAGGGATGAAAACAGTAACCTCCATCCATCTTCGAAGATGGCGGAGGTTAATAAACTTCAAACCAAATGTGCAATTCCCATCGGATTTTCCTTCTAAAGGCAAACACACACCCTTGTCCTCATCACTTGTTTGCAATACCATTTCTGAAAATGATGATGCATTGTGTGAAGTGCTTATGTTCCCATGTCGTTTGTAATAGTTTGTTGACTTGAGCGAGGCTGCAGCTCGGAACAACGAGTCACTCCGTCAAGCTAAACTGGAAGCGAATGACTACCGCCGACAAATGCAGAGCCTGCAGTGCGAGATCGACGCTCTCAAAGGAGCAGTAAGTTGAAAGTACAGTAATCAATTGATGTACGGGCATTCGATATCTGTAAATTTGCTATAACGCAAATTAATAATTAGGGATTAAATTTTGACATACAGTATAGAGGAAGGAAGTAAGAATCGCAATAATGCAAATTTTGCCCCTCAAAAAAAAAAAACCTCTTTTTTTCAGAAGAAATACAAGAATGTATCTAAACACATGATGTACGTGTTGTATTTATCTTAAGAGCGTTTCATACTTGGCCATTTGTCACTGCATTTCATACGACACCCCCCCATGCGTCACGTCCCCTCGTGCTTGGTGGTCTGTGTGATTTCCACCCCTTCGGTTTTCACATTTGTCCAAGACTATAAAGCGCTTCACCCTTGTTTAAGAGGTCTGGAAGGTGACCCTCTAGTGACAGCGGCAGCAGGAGTGCAAAGAGAGCTCGTACTGCAATTAGATTAAAGGTTAAACTTGGTATATTAAGCAGGGTTGATGAGGGCGAAAAACTGAGTGACACCACGAAAGTGCTTGGCCTTGCGACCTCCACAGTGGGCACAAAAGACAGTAAAGGCAAAATAAGAGCCTGTGGATTTGCCTTCTAAAGAGGTGGCTGACTAAGGAGTGTTGCTTGTTGAGCAACACAACACCTCTTCAGGGGATGTGGATGAGCCTGCCACCCTTCAGTCTTAAGACATGAGATTTTAATAAAGTTTGTTGAGTTCACGTGTGTATTTTTTTTTTTTTACATTGTAGAACTAAGATTTTGTTCCATAGGAACCTATCTCCACTTTTACAATGGGAGTATATGGGATAATTAAATTTGATATACGTAAATTCACCTTACGGAATGATTTTAAGGAACGTAGCTCTTCCGTATAATCGTGGGATTACTGTACTGCATTATGAAACAAATGGCGATTTAAAAAGCTTTCTGGTTTGAATTTTTTCTGGGCTACTCTCTTGTTTGCTATACTCGCTTTTCCTTCTGTCTGCCAGAATGAATCCTTGGAAAGACAGATTCGTGAAGTGGAAGAACGGTTTTCTTCCGAAGCTGATGGCTATCAAAACACCATCATGCAACTGGAAGAAGACATCCGAAGGCTGAAGGAAGACATGGCCAAGCATGTTCGTGACTACCAAGACCTGCTGAATGTGAAGATGGCATTGGATATTGAAATCGCAACCTACCGTAAGCTTTTAGAGGGCGAGGAGACACGGTAAGGAGCAAACTGCACCGACACCTCGTAAACTTGCTTCTTCCTGCCTGCAACGCTGCCACACACCACAATTTGTTTTACTCCTCACCTCTGTTAGCTTGTACAGTAATTATAATAGAGCAGTGAGGGCCGACATTCTTCAGGATCAGGGATGGAGAATTGGTTGCTGTGAGATCTCCGTCAACTCACCCACACACCTGGATCGCCCTTGTATCGCGGAATGACCTTCACGTTGGAGACGCATTGCAGAGCAAAAAAATATGCGGATCAGATCCAGAAACTCAGTTTTTGAATTTAAAGTTCAGTTTCCCTTTTACATGTACATTCCTTTGATTTATTAACTTGCGGATGGAATTTAATCTACAGGTAAGAAATTTGCCGAGCACACCATGGCCTATTATTTTCTAGCAGACACTCTGGAAGATGATGTATCCAAATTAATTGCAGAAAAGAGACAGCCAGCTTTATGCCATAATCTAAACAACAAAATTACAATGCAGCACCCCCTGCTGGTACTCCATCAAACAGGAAGGTTCGTCAGATCCAACTACATGGTAGAACAGTCAGGATCAGATAGGTCAGAGGGAGAACACTACCAAAATGAACTATCCTGCTGCCATTAAATTTACAATCATATCTCAGAAGCCAAGCAGAGTCAGTCCCAATTCATGGATGTCTCCCAGTCAAGTGCTGGACTTGGAGTCTGTTTGGCTTCAAGATCCGGTGAGTGCTGATGCACATCGAAGCACTGTCGTTGCCTTTTCAAAATCCATAATATCCCTTTCATTCAGAGGTTTTAGCAGTTTTACGTCCTCTCTTGCACCCTTATTGGAGCAAACAACCTTCATCAGTCATTAGGCCTTCCTCTTTTATCAGGGAACGCATGGCATGCCGATGTGATTCCTGCCATAAAAGTATGGTGAGCCGAAACGATGTTCGGCTTCTCCGCAAGGTTGTCCCATCGCCTGAAATTGTCATGACCACTAAATAATCTTATTCATATCTTGTCAATAAAAGGTTCTGCATAAACTGTAAGGCAAACGTTTTGTAACGATGCCGAATGAAATGTAATAATGTTCTTGAAGGCTTGTTTCGGAAGAGCGAGGGATTCTTGAAAGCAAAGTTCGAGATTAGCTGTTTGAACTCGGCCGTGTATGAAGCCTCTTGCGCTGCATTCATTTTGGTTCACTCAACAACCATTGCCTTGACGGTGGATCATGATCTCACACCTTGCTCATCAACTTTATGGTAGTGTATGGTTTAACTCGATCTTCTACCTACATAACCTCAATTTTTTGCATTTTTTTTTTGTGCCTCACTATTTTTCAGATAATGATGAATATAAATGTCATGCTTCATTTTATTATTGTTGGTTCCATTTCTGCTTCTTCGCTTGTTTTCCTTTCCACTTCTGTGAGGATTTGTGGCTGGATCCAGCTAGTTCACCCCCATGTTCTCCTCCTCTTGCTCTCATTTTTCCCTCCGTGTCCTTTATTCCTCCAAATCTCACTCTCTTTTGGCCCTGTACCCTGCTGTTGGTATGACCACTCCATCCCTCTTTCCACTGTTGTTGTTCTGATTTGTGTTGGTCCGTTCTATATTATAGTTTCTCCACGACAGTGTGCGAAACGAGCATCATCATTGTATGCAATGTACAACCACCCCCCCCCCCC
Source organism: Eptatretus burgeri (assembly GCF_056783735.1). Taxonomy (NCBI): domain Eukaryota; kingdom Metazoa; phylum Chordata; class Myxini; order Myxiniformes; family Myxinidae; genus Eptatretus; species Eptatretus burgeri. The sequence continues at coordinate 74,546,704 of NC_140968.1, read as the reverse complement.
CGCCAGCTCGTCCAATAATTGCATTTTAGTTTTTCTTTTCTTGCATTCAGATGCATTTATGACCCTCAATTGTTTTTTTTTTCTTTTCATGATGAGCATTTGTAATTTCATTCCGATTTGTCAGTTTTTCGTACCCTTCAGGACTGGCATTTAGCTATACGTAAAAATAGTTACCTCCACCACCAAAGGTGTGTAATCGAGGTTACATTTTCACCTTTTGTTTTCCTGTCAAATTTGGTGGACAGGTTGGGTGTTTGATATGGACCATCTGATTCGATTTTGTTGAAGATCTGAATCTGGATCCAAGAATTTTGAAAGTGATTCTTCTCCATTGAAAGATACGATCAAGGACATGTAGCAAGATATCTGAAAAAGTTGTGGACGGATTCGGATTAAACTTGGTGGATAAGTTGCTTCAGTGACAAGGACAAGCCGATTAAATTTTAGTTCAGGTCCGATTCCAGATCCGGCCTATCAGTGGGATACAACACAAACTGTTCAGCCTGGCGGAGGATTACGCTCCACCAAGTGCCGTTTTCTTGTACACCATCTTAACTTACAGATAAAGGCTTGGTCCAGAAAATAGTTAATGTTTGCATGGCAGGATACCTTTGTCTGTGGTGTACTTACTATTGAGATGTACAATCTGGGTTCAATCCTAGAAGGTGAGTGGCAGACGAAGTAAAATAGAAACAAACTACCAATCTGTTGGAGAGCGAGCAGGGGATACTGCATCTTGGAACATACCATCATTGTGTGCACTGTGGTTGTATATTGAAAAATAAATAATAGCCCCTATCTTTTTAGATTAAACCATTGTTTGCCATTACCCTGGCTAAAGTGCCTGCTCATATTGAGCTGAATAATTATCAGGACCTGCATGATGTGGACACACCCTTGACGGACTCAAATGACCATGCTCTTTGAGAGCATTGGCGCTGCCAAAGCAATATCTAGGCAGAGAACATACTAAGTGGCAACCTTTGTCAGTAGTGGTCAGACCAGGAATTTGGCCAGTATACAGGCACGCAATGTCCTATTCTTTTTTTTAAAGGTACCATAGAATCTTTAACATAAACTAGCAAAAGCTTGCATAATCTAGTCGACAGGACATTCGGCTTAACATGCCCCCCCACAAAGGAAAGAATACTTCTTGTTGCAACACCCCACCTGTGGAGCACCAGTGATACTTTATTGGCAAGTTCAGAATAGAACTCAGATGAGATGGGCTCAAGGATGAATATACCATCTCTGAGCTACGTATCTTGTCAGATCACGATTGACAAAATGTTCTTAAATTGATTTGTAGTGCTCTACCTTATTTCAATCACACGTATCTCGTCCATGCTTTTATTGGTAATCTGTGACTGTCTCATAAAAATGTTTGTTTGGCTGGTCTTCTATTTGATTTTGAGCAGGATATGTCCAGCCAAATTATATCACTGGTGTGTGTGCCCCCCATCACCATTTTGTAGGATCTCCGTTCCAGGACAACAGCTGTCGTCACTCACTCTCCGAGGTAAGTTGAGTACTACATCTCATCATCCTTGGTGAACATGAAGTGTGCTAGTAATAAAAGGGTCATTAGCTGAATCGGTCTTTTTCATGCATATCGTGACGTAGTGGAAAGAGGATTGGAATCGAGGAGTTTGTGAGTTCAAATCCAGCTTTCCAGGACCTGGCTGCAGATTTGAATATTTCTGAAGGTGATGCAGGGCCCACACCATCTCCAACCCCAGCTCTGTACATTTGAGCATGAATTTACAATTTGGCCATCAGAGCAGCCCACAATGGCCTACTCCTTTCTAATGGCACCATGGGATCTTTAACATCCACAATAGGATGGGCAGTCTGAAAGTTTACTTGGAAGGATGGCATACTTGATGCAACACCATGTCTACAACCCACCAGGATGGCACTTTATGGTCTCCGGGCAGGGAATCAAACCCAGATGAGACAGCTCAATTGTGAGTAGGCTACCTCTGAGCTACCCTGTCAGGTCTAAATCCAGCTTAAGACAACAGTATTGAAGATATCCAGATTCTAAGCTTCTGGAAACTGAGCATAGTAAAAACATATTTAGCTCACCAAAAACACTCAGGGAGAGGGCAATCTGCCTTTGCTCCTTGGTTTGACCTACAATTGATGCCAGCACTAACTGGAAAATATAATTGACTGCTTTATAACTTCAAGATCTGCCAGGCTGGTGCAGAGGTCACACACTTACCTCTGAGTCGTCTCATCTCGTTTCGATTTCTCGACTCAACCATAAACCCTCGTATTGGGGTTTTGCAGGCAGGCCATTGCATCATAGTGTGCCATTCCTCGGATTGCCGTTAAGCTGGATGTCTTATTCGCTAGCATTAGCTGGTGGACATTAAAGGTCCCATGACATCTTTCAAAAAGAGGAGGCGAATCATCACCGGCACCTTAAATAAATTACTGCCCTGGCCAACTCCAGTGAGAAGTCAGGTCATTTCATGAAAGAGTTGGGCTAATCTACCTCTTGCAGCTGACCCCATAAAAAGTTGGGATTCATTGGGGACACGAAAGCTGTGGTCATAGTAGTTCATTGTATGAAAAATCCATAATTATCTGTCTATATGTGTGAACTTTGTAGAATAAAAAACAGCTTGGCCAATTTCCCTCAGAAATTGCAAACATGCTCGGGGTACCCAGGGACAGGTTATGGGCACAAAATAACACCCCCCCTCCCCAATGAAGGTGGGGAGACTATTTGCAATTTTTGCCTGTACACGTGGCATAGTGAAAACAAGAATGACTGCACTATGGTCAGAACCTGCGACACAAGATATATATTTTTTTGCCTCCTCTGTCCACTCAACTCCTTCATCCTTGCTGTTGAATGGCTCAACTTGCATTCTCTAACTTGTCTCATTAACTTCGCGCCGTGTCTGTCCCATGCTCCCATGTGAATGAATAACATTAGATAAACTAGAGGGGGAGCACTCTGTAGAGTGCAAAACCTCTGCCGCCAATACTGCTAGGTCACTCAAGTGAACCTTATATCTTATTCATTCAATTTGACGTCAACAGTGCTCACAGAGTTATAGTTTGCAACTTTCCTTTTTACTTTTAACTTTTACATACTCAATTCATTCGTCATAACTCGATTCCTTGAGACAGAAATTGATTTTACGTGGGTATATCCACCTGAAGTTCCAAAATCAGCCGCAATTATAATTAACCTCCGCCATCTTCGAAAATGTATGGAGGTTACTGTTTTCACCCCTTTCTGTTTGTTTGTTTGTTTGTTTGTGAACAGTATTACGGAAAAACTCCTCGACGGATTTCGACGAAACTTAGTGGGGGGTTAGGTATGGTCCAAGGATCATGCCATTAGATTTTGGACTTGGTCCCCCCCCAAAAAAAATTTAGAGAATTTTTTTTTTTTGCATTTCTACATGTTTTAAGTGATTTCCAACCCCCCCCAAAAAACATTGTTGCCCCCCCCCAAAAAATTAGAGAATTTTTTTTTTGCTTCTACATGTTTTAAGTGATTTCCAACCCCCCCCCAAAATTGTTACCCCCCCCCCCCCAAGAAAAGAATTTTTTTTTTTGCATTTCTACATGTTTTAAGTGATTTCCCACCCCCCCAAAAAAATTGTTACCCCCCCCCCAAAAAAAGAAAAAATATATTTTTTGCATTTCTACGTTTTAAGTGATTTCCACCCCCCAAAAAAAAATTGAGGAAAAAAATTTTTGCAACTTTTTTTTCAAAAAAATTTCGATATATATATATATATTTTTTTGCATTTTTACATGTTTTAAGTGATTTCCAACCCCCCCCCCCCCAAAAAAAAAATGGAGAAAAGAACTATAACTCTCAGCACTGTTGACATTATATTTAATGAATAAGATATAAGGTTCACTTGAGTGACCCAGCAGTATTGGCGGAGGAGGTTTTGCACTCTCCCGAGTGCGCCCCTCTAGTTTTTATGGCATGTTTTTTTTTGTTGGAAATCATTTATAACATGTAGAAATGCAAAAAAAAAAACAATCGAAATTTTGTTGAAAAAAAAGTTGCAAAATCTTCTGGTTTTTTTTCTCTAACAATTTTTTTTTTGGGGGGGGGTTGGAAATCACTTAAAATATGTAGAAATGCAAAAACAAAAATTCATATATTTTTTCAAAATGGCCGCCATAGCGGCCATTTTGTTATCGGCCATGGGGGGGGAGGAATGTATGGGCTTGATTAAACCTTAATATCTTTTATTTGACATGATTAGATTTCTTGGGGTCCCTTATCGTGATTAACAAGCTGAGACACCAGCTTGTCACTCAGGGGGATTAATCCCCAGTTGTCCTCGGTAGAGCCGGACCTGGGGCTACCGCTCACAATTAACGTTGTGGTACAGTGGGTTGTTTTAAAACCACGAACGCCACCCAGTCAACCACGAGTTCCAGTGTCCGCCGTCTAATTATTCCGTTTAACTCGAGGTCACGTGGTTACCTGAGTGGGGTGCGCACCCTCGGCAAAGCACCAATATTATCTGATTAGATTTTAATTAGGGCGGCCGAGTGTTTTAACCGCTGGTGCGTGCTGATAATTTTTTGGTCAAATCTATGGTAATTACCTCCCAGTCTATCTCGGTTCGGACAATGCTAGACCAATGAAAGGAAAGGACAAACACGGACAGGTTGGAAATCGACAAATATTTTATTAATGATAAAATAAATAAATAAAAAGAATCTTTTATTTTCTGAGGTAAATAAGAAATGAATTCCAAAGCAAAATCAATCAAAATGCCAGGAAAGAGACAAAGAGCTGATGCTTATCGGGGGTTGACTTACTTACAGTTAAACACAGACAAGGGTACCCAGCAGATAATTTAGGGGGAGGGGAGGGGGAGAATCGTCTCGCTCACCATAAAGTCATCTGTGAAGCGAGAACGTCCTGAAAATGCGTGCGTGCATGTCACGTCCGTCGCCAGCACCCAGCTTTGCCGTGCACCCTCTTGCGGGGCAGCCTTGAATGCCAGTCGAAGTCTGGAGGGCACCGAAATCGTCCGTCGCGGGTTTAGACACTGGTGTTGTTGGTGATCGTCCCGTGCCTCACTTGTTGGCGGCACTGCTCACACCCACACGTGCACCACACGCTCGCTTCCCGAAGCACTGGAAGGGTGAATTGTCTCTTCGGCGCTGGTTAGACACCCGCTTCTTGGTCACTTCTCTCACCCTTTGCTTTTCCTCTCCTAACTATTTTTTCTCTTCAGAACGTATCCCTTTCTCTTCTTCCTCACTTTTTTAATATCTCAGAACGTCTCTTCTCACAGAACGCAGCAATGCCAACCCTCCCGATTTCATCGGGAGGCTTCCGAAAATTCACCCAAACTCCCGCCCTTACGATCACTATCCTTATCCTCCCGAAATTTTGATATTTTTGCACTGTTCACTAATCAGAATGTACTAGTATGAGAATTGAATGAAAAGCATCGTCTGCTACGTATAGCATGTGGTAACTCCATAACATTCGCTGCTTCCAAATTGAACGTAAAAAAATGCAAATTCAAATGAGGAGCAGCGAAACATTGGGTCTGGATCTCGCTTATGCGATCATGCACTGAGATTTAGTGCATGCGGTATGTGTGCAATACAGTGCATGCGGTATGTATGCACAGTGTATATGCATGCGATACGCTCACTGCATGCAGCTGGGCCCCGTACCAGCCCGGCGGTCGCGACCACCGTGCGGTGTTTAACAGCCGCTAGAGTTCTACGAGTCGCGCTGCAGCTGTGGAACATCGACTTCGAAGTTACCGATGCTTCAAGCCCTCGATGTTGATTACGAAATGGCAGAAAAGAAGCTTACGAAGACCAAGAAATGGTCTCAGAAGTACAAGACCGAATACAGTCTCCAATACCCGTGTATTCGAAAGTCTGAAAGAGGAATTCATCATGCGTATTGTACAGTATGCAGCGTTGATATTTCAGTTGAGCACGGAGGTCGCGATGATATTCGGAAGCACGTTGGAAGCAAACGGCACACGGACATTGCAAAGGAGAGATCTTCGAGCACGAGTACCGGTACACTTCTGAATTATTTCACCAAACAAGGGACAAGCGAGGAAGAGGATGTTACCCGAGCGGAACTTCTCTTTAGTGGATTTATTGTGGAACATAACTTGCCCATATCAGTCTCAGATCATGCTGGACCTCTATTTCAAAAGATGTTTCCAGATTCAAAAGTTGCTTCAAAGTATGGATGTGCAAGAACAAAAACTTGCAAGATGTGCAAGATGTGCAAGAACAAAAAAAAACAAAAAAAAAAAAAACAAGAACAAAAAGCAAGAAAAAAAAAAAAAAAAAAAAAGAACAAAAAAAAAAAAACAAGAACAAAGAAAAAAAAAAAAACACTGGTCAACAATTTTTTACTTTCTGAATGTTGTCTAGATTTCTACAAGTGAATTAGGGTATTCTGGCACTGCTGAATCAGGAAATGGCATCCGTTTCTCTCCATCAGGTCAGGTTTTTGTGCTAAGTTGATTTGAAAAAATCAGATCTTGTGACAAAATCAATTACATTTTTGTGGCATTATCAGCTGATTTTTGTCAACACATATCATCCTAAACATGTTTTTAAGAAAAAAATGTTTTGCCAACAACATTTATTGATTACATGATAGAAACATCGATTACTGTCATCTGAATGGTGGGCATTGATAAAGGTAAGTACAAGTAAATTGCATGTTGCGTCACCACTGTTCAAACTTCAGGGCTTGAACTTCCGTTTCTTCGAACTCCTGGAATGTTCAGCGGCAGGGAGGTCTCTCTTCAGATTCCAACAGTAGTCAGCCATCATGACTGCGTCCCAGCGACCCTGATACCTGGTCTCCATCTCCTTCATGTCCTGATGGAATCTCTCCCCCTGCTCGTCACTCATTGAACCCAGGTTCTCAGGAAACCGGTTCATATGTGAAAATAGGTAGTGCATCTTGATGCTCATGTTGCAGCCCAGGTTTCTGAAAGCAGTCAGCATGTTGTTGACAAGTTCTGCGTAGTTTCTGGCCTTATTGTTGCCAAGAAAGTTCTTCACTACCAAAACAAATGTATTCCACGCTTCCAGTTCCACTTCGTTCATTGAGTTTTTGAACTCTGGATCTCTGATGAGCTGACGGATCTGAGAACCATCAAAGATGCCAGCTTTCAACTTCTCCATGGTCAATCCTGGAAAAGCCTGGCACAAGTAAGTGAAGCAGTCACCATCTTTGTCCAGAGCCTTGGTGAACTGCTTGATTAAGCCGAGCTTGATGTGCAGCGGTGGGAAGAGTATTCTGTCTCTGTCCACCAGAGGGTCGTTGATGACGTTCCTTTCTTTGCATGGCACCAATTCCTCCCGCACAGGCCAGTCCTTCTTCGTGTAATGCTGAGCACGGTCCCTACTATCCCACATGCACAGAAAACATGGGTACTTGGTGAAGCCAGACTGTTGTCCCAACAAAAAGTTCACCATCTTCAGGTCAACACAAATAAACCACTTATGCTGATCATAACAAATTTTCTCCAGCACGTACTTCACCGCTTCATACTTCTCCTTCAGTGTAGTCGAGTGAGCGATGGGTACAGAGGCAAACTGGTTGCCGTTGTGTAGCAGAACACATTTCAGTGATCGCTTGCTGCTGTCAATGAACAGTCTCCAATCTTTGGGTTCGTACTGTGGCACTCCAAGCTTGAGCAGAAGCGCATGTCATAAATTGGCGCATGTAGGTATTGTACATTCTTCAGAGTTCGTTATTTCAAGAAATACAACTTTTTTGTATCACATTATTACAAAATCTGCCCCATTAACTTTAGTTTTGATCCACGAACTTTATGCTTTGCCTCACCAATTTTTGGAAGATTTTGAGGTTTTATGACTTCAAACTGATCCCTTTTCGACATAATCACCTAGAACTATCGTACCTGAATACTTCTTGTCATTAAAATAATTATTTCCAATTAAAACAATTATTTGACATGACATTTTACCCCCACCAACTTCTTCTAAAATGCTCCACACATGCGTACATGTGAACAAAAATGTAAAAAACGACATGTGGCCATATCTCAAAAACTTGACCTGATTGAACAAAACTAATGTGAGTTTTGGATTCAGCGCATCAGATTCGTCCTAAATCAGCTTAAAAAATGCAGACAACAAATTTGTTGTTGACCAGTGTAATTGGTGAGTTGTCAAATGTTACTGCTTCATCTATTGCCGATATTGCTAGACTAGCTCCATTTAGCCTAGCTCCAGACGGTAGCAATGACAGTGGTGAGGCCCAGCTATATCCTGTCCTGATTTCGTACTATGACAACAGTGCTGGGATTGTGAAGCAAGGTTTGCTAAGTTTGCCTGCGTGCAAACAAGATTCCACTGGAGAAAACATTTTCAAACTGCTTGATCATGAGTTCAGTGACAGGAAAATTCCGTGGGGAAATTGTGTTTCCTTTTGTGCTGATAATGCCTCTGTCATGGTGGGCAAGCACAAAGGAGTCGCTGCTTATATCCACAAGCAAAATCCAGAGTGCTACATCATGGGATGCCCTTGCCATATGATGCACAATACGGCCAAGAAGGCGGCTCAGGCCTTACCCATTGAATTAGATGACTTTCTCATCGATATTTACTACTACTTGGACAAAAGTAGTAAACGCGTCAAAGGAGTGAAAGCACTGCAAGAACTCTGTGATGCCCCGACACACAAGATTCTGAAGCATGTCGCAACAAGGTGGCTGTCCCTTGGTCAGTGCCTAGACAGGCTGATTGAACAGTGGGAGCCACTTCGCCTCTTCTTCAAAGAAGAAGTACGAAGAAAAATGCAACCAACTGTAGCCAAGACTCTAACAACGAGCAAGAAGGACGGCACTGTATCTACTGCCAGTACTGGCACTGCAGGATCAAGCACTAGTGGAGCAGCATTCACCACCACCACTGCAGTATCTGCTGCGAAGAAGACAGCAGGGACAGCACCAAAACCAATGCTGAGAGCAGGTAGCATCACCGGCCCTTCATCACGTTCATCTACAAAGCAGATCCCTTCAGAGTCGAGAAAGACTGTGATAGTCCCATCTACAGGTAAAGAAGGACCCAAGTTAAGTTCTGCTTTTGCCAAATCACTTGATAGAAGCTCAGCAAAACCTTCGAATCAGAGGTCTTCTTCCTTGGCTGCACCTACCTCAAGCTCTCTCCTCAAACGTAAAATTGGATCTGGTACTACGAGTCTGACCTCTTCTGCTGGCAGTAAACGCAAGTGTGATCGCCCTGCGGCTAAGTGTACTACGAGTTCTACAACTAAAAGCGCATCTTCCTCAAACACTGTGCAGGAATCTAGAGAAAAACGTGTCAACAGGATGTTCTTGTCTCCACAAACAAAACTCTATTGTTTCTTCCTTCGATATGCTAACAAGCTTTTTGAGAAGGGGAATCTTCTGCTCCAAAGAGACGAACCCTGTATTCATCTCCTGCATGGAGAATTGAATGGTCTTCTGAAAGATATCTTCGTACGGTTTTTGAAACCATCGGTGTCATCGGTTGCTCTGGTAAATGTACCCTTCTCTGACAGAAATCATCAGAAGAATGATGAGGACCTCATGATTGGGAACGATGCCAAACTGTATATAAGGGAACAAAGGAGTCTCAAGAAATCCACCTTCACTCTGAGTGAGTCAGACATCCAAGGTTTCTTCAGTGCAGTTCGCTCATATTATGTGAAAGCCTGCAATTACATCTTCAAAACCTGGCCGCTAGATGATGAATTAGCCAAGCATGCTCAGGTGCTGGATGTTAAGCTACACCAAGAAGTGGGGTTTGACTGTGTGGAGTTTTTCATCAAGAAATTCCCCTGTCTGTTCAGTGGCGGTGATAGTGACATAGACAGTCTTGAGAGTGAATTCGCTCACTACCAGGCAGACGCCTCCATAGCTACAATTGCTACTGAGACAGTGAGAGTGGATGAGCAGTGGCATCGGATTTCACAGCTCACAGATCCCTGCACTGGTGCCAAGAAGTAACCTAATTTGAGCAAAGTGATGAAGGGAATCTTGGTCATTCCTCATTCGAACGCATCATGTGAGCGGGCACTCAGTCTTGTACGGAAGAATCATACTGAATTTCGTCCCAATTTGAGTGTCAAAACCCTGGAAGCTCTCTTAATTGAAAAACTAGCTCATAACACCCCTTGCTACCAGAGAGAATACAGCAAAGACATAATCAGAAGGGCTAAAAGAGCCACACAGCTGTCACTCAGCAAAGCTGCCATGGAAAAAGCAAGCAGCAGTAGTACCAGCCAGTAAGGTAAGAAAAATATTGCTTCTTTTGTGCTTTTTGTTAATCTTTGATTGTCCCCTAACTTACTAATATTAACATACATGTAACATTAAAAAGTGCACAATTTTCCCCTTTTTTTGTTCAAAAAGTGGGAATTCTTAACATGTTAAATGCTCCAAAATAGGGCTCAGAGGGCACTAGAGAGCGTCTAGAACCCCAGAGCTTCCAGGGCCCTAAGGCGGGCCCTGGACCCCGCCGCAAGGGTCGAGCGCTCCGCGCTCGAGATGTGCGCTTCGCGCACATTATTTGGTGTCGGTTGAAAATCCTCCCTAATTCTGATTTCCAAAAGTTGGCATCTCTGCAGAACGTACCTCACGCTTTCTCTCACTCGTTTTTATATCCCCGGGCTGTCTCCACGGGGTGCCGTCCGCCCCAAGCTCACCCCGCCCCACTGGGGCACAGTTACCATGACGACCCGTGCACTCTCAAAAAAGGCAGTCTTCAGAGCTCGTAAAAGAAATGTGTGTGAATGTGTCTGTCAAAAAGACAGCTTCCCATAAGAGAGGGGATCTATCCTTTGCCCTTCTCAACGCATCACATTAAAGATCCCATTAGACATGGGGATGGGGCTAATCTGAACATGCATTTAAGGAAATAACTGTCTGAGGACCTGGATGTGTGGATTCATCAGACTGGATTCTGAAATCCATAACAATATATATATATATATATATATATATATATATTTAAATGATAGTGCAATGTCTCAAAGCAATATGGAAGTTATTTAAAAAAAAAAAAAAGTGAATTTTTTTTTATTTTAAAGTTATTTATAGCTTGCCCAGGCAAAAAATACTCGTTATAACTAGAGTATATGAGTTATACTCTCATATACTATAGTCGTCTGCAGGGAATTATGACAGGAAGGGAATGTTATTATTGCCTTGGGGGGTGGGGGGGGTCGGGATTCAAATCCAGGCTGGACAGCTTAGAGACGAGTGTGCCTACCTCTAGTCTCGGCCATCCTACCGGCGGTGATTGGGATTAACATTGTTTTCAGAAAACCAAAAACACAGCCGATTAGGGATTAAACAAAGCACTACCACACCAATTTTTGTTTAAAAAAAGAAAAAGGGCAGACTTGGCTGCAGGTGACATTTTGTCCATGACCCACAGACTTCATCAGCATTGATGCTGATGACATGCTCAAGGTATGATGCTCCTTTTACTCACATTCAACTGACACGTGACCAGACATGGCTGCAGTGAAATGATTACCCCACACACACGAAGCAAAAAGTGGGGTTAAGCAATTCGTTCATGTCTGTCCGTCTGTCTTATCAGTTTATGATCGAGGAATAAATTTATTTAAATCGAAGAACCCCTTACTCCCCCAAGACCACTGGCAAAGATAAAAACACCCCTATGCATAAATTGGGGTCATGCTGAACCTATGTAGCAAATCGAGGTGTAATCAGCCCAGAACTATAGGAGTAGCAGTGCAACAATTACACAAACAAACAAACACGGGTCCGTGAATTACAGTAAGGATACTTGAACACTGGAGAACACAAATAAGCCTTCATAATACTTACAAGAACCATGCTACATTTCAATATGTGAGAGGGTGCAGAAGGGGTTGAATAAGAGGCCGCCGATATGGCTATGTATGATGCCAATTGACGCTGCGTTATATGGTAATCAATAAAGTCTCCATCCCCTATTCTGTGACTTCGTCATCTTATTACAGTGTTTAAGACTGCTTCAGCAGCACTAAACTTCTGGATTTATAAACGATCTTTAAAATCATTATTTTATTTAAAAAATGAATTGCATACTTTAAGACTATGTAGGGTATTGTGTTATATGAACTCTCAAGTTAATGTATGGGTTTGTATTATGATTTTGTTGGAGGTATGATCCTTCAGAATGCCATGCTCTTCCTTGGGGTTTTATGTAACAATCAATTATTTTCTCAGATGCCCTGAGTCATGGAGAGCATTACGATACCTATGGAAAGAAAACTGTTTTGATCAAGACCATTGAGAGTCGAGATGGCGAGGTATGTCCAGTGTATCTTGCAATCTAATCACTGCACCCACTCCGATTGTGTGTAGGTTAGATTCTCCTTTTATTAGTTGACATTCTGTTTCATAATACAAGTTTCGTGCAAGGAACTTTGATGCCGGAGGAAGTCATTCGGTCGATCAAAGCCTGCTCTATTATTGCCAACCTATGGTTGTTTGTCTGTGCTCTATCTTTTAAAATGCCGGGCGTAAAGCAAGGAAGCAACATGTACTGTTTGTAAAGACTTTGGTATGAATCGGATGGGTTTGAACCATAGACGTCCAAAACTCAGAACGGACACTTGACCCATTATGCCTGGTATTCTTTCTATAAATCCATGTCCAAGCTCTTCCATGAGCTGAAGTCAGTGAAAGAGAACATCACATTTGCCCTTAGGTTTTGCTCAAAGCTTCAGTTCATTTTTAGACCTTCCTGTTTTTTTTCAAGTGGTAATGATTGTGTATTTTTTTTTAGTCTTCCACAACATGCAATGCTCATGGAAGAGCTAATACATAAACTCACAGGGGGTGTAATAAACCGATAAAGGCAATTCAATAACGGTAAGCAAAGAGAGAAGAGGGAGAAGAAAGGAATGAAGAGAATAATGGAAAAGATGTTGAGGTTGAGGTTGGGTGGGGGGGGGGGAGGGGGAGAGAATTTGACTTGCTTAAAATGCAGAACTTAGGGAAAGTTTTTGCTTCAATACCAAAGCATATTGGACATATCAATCTCTAATATGCTGCACTAAACTCCAGGTTTTGTTGCAAAATAGTTCAGAGCCCGAGCAGACTGTTTGTAATACAGTAATAGACAGCCATTTAATTTGCCTCACATACGATTAAATGTGCTGTTGAGATGGAAACGCTGTTGGTACAGAAACACCACACATGCATGGCTCCGAGTCACTTAGCTAATTAAAGGAATACCCATCGGAACAAAACTGCATAGTGTAAATGGGGAACAATACGTCATCAAGGGCAGGCAGGTAAATGAAAAGCAACTGGCAAGTGAGGTAGAAATATTGCTGTGCTGTTAGATACCTTGAGTGGATGCAAGCACAAGTATTTACACCACAAATCTATACGCTTAAGCAAAGTTGGATTTCCAAGATTCCCAAAATCACCACTTTCACCCCACTGAGGTGTTTGAGCTGGGGGAGGGGGTTTGAGTAATCTTGAACACCTCAAAGTATTTTAATGAAGAACGATTCAATTCATTTAATTGCGGCTTGAGGTCTCGACATGTATTGATGCTCAATTTATACAAACATTAAATTTAGTAGTCGTAACTATTCCATTCTAATTTAAAAGACCTTTAATCAATTGCAATGTTTTGGCATTCATATGAAAACATAATACAGGACAGGTGGCGGGGGTTGCGAACTACGTTGTGTCACAAAAAGGCATGGTAGTGGACCACATGGCTACTGTTGCCATGGTAATTGTTGCAGACAATGCTCTCAGGCCATGAACGGCGAGTCACGCAGAACAAAAATGCTTGTACAGTGTTCACACACATTCACTCGGCACTACCAAACCTGGATGGATAAACTAGTCTGAAGCTTGCGACTTACAAACTTGCATTTCAAAGACTTCAGCTCTCAAAACTTCGGATTCACTCCAGACAAACTTTTTTGTGGAATAGATAGATCGACATTCATATCACATGCAGAACACATGGCGATACTGGAACTTGTTTTTTTTTTTTTCTTCTTAAAAATGTGGAATGTTTTTGCTAAATGGGTCGTCAGTTGCTTCTGCAGGCTGTTCTGAAAGTGACTCAGAGTAAAACGCTGGCAGGGCAATGGAATAACATATAGACAACGCTAATTTCATTAAAGGTTATGAAGTCAACCGAAAGCATTAAAATTTGTCAAACTAATTACTATCTCTCCCAAAAAACAAAAGACTTTATGTGACTGGAATCAATATATACAGAAAAAGCAAACCTGGGTTTTCTGCATCGTTTTAGTAAAATTAACAATATACACACAAATGAAACAAACAAATTTGTCCCTGCAAAGCAATTTAATTTTGGAAAAGCACACTTAGAAAGGTAACTTAATAAATAAAGGAATCAATGCCAAGGAAAGAGTTCTATTTTGTGGCATAAAATGTAACATGAAGCAAATAGCAAGATATGAGATGCCAATATAATGTTTCTGAACACCAGTGAAGCTTTCTTTCCTCTGATGAACACTTCAGTTTGAATTGAATCAACCATTATAAATCAATTCCAGACAAAATCAAAATCAGTCACTGAGACCGTTACAAAACAAGAAGTTAATATTCAGAGGAAAATCTGTCAACCCCAAGTTTTATTACCCTCAATAACCTTCGTTGCAAATGGTTCCAGATATTAACGACCTTGAGGGAGTGGGGGGGGGGGCAGTGGGCGGTGTAAGTGGAAGGGAGATTTAATCCATGTACGAATATTTCTTATTGTTGCTCTCTTTACCTTCATTCGTCCCCTTACAATTCCAACAACCTGCACCACTTCTGAATGTCTTCCTAAATCTACATTTATCAAGTAAAAAAAAAAAGACATAAAATGTCATGTTGTTTTAGTAATTTTGCTGCATGGAGTTAAAGGGTTGCTAGTCTACCAGTCAGCCATCTTTGACCAGATCGCAAAATAAAGCGAGGGGTATGTGTATGCCATCATGTACTGTGCTTGTGCCAAGTTTAAATAAAATTGGACCGTGCATGTCAGAGAAATGGTTGGCAGCATGTTTAAGTAACAAAATGGCCGCCATTCGGCCATCTTGGATCTGATCTCGAAAAAAAAAATTGATGTGCTTTCTACGTAGTCATTCATTATCTGTGTGCTACGTTTGAACAACATTAGTATATGCATGTCCGAGAAATGGTTGAGGACGTGTTCAACATCGGGGGTTTTTTTAAAACTAAAATTGCTGCCAGTTTGCCAACTTGCATCTGATCTCAAAAAAAAAAAAATGATGTGCTGATGTCATGTCAGTCATCATTCATTATCAGGGTACTAAGTTTGAACAACATCGGTAAAGGCATGTCCGAGAAATGGCTGAGGACATGTTCAACATGAGGTTTTTTTTTGTATACCAAGTTGAGGCTCGTGTAAAAGCCAATACACAGAAACATAACAAGGCAAGAGACAAGGGGTGGGAGAGGGAAGCACAAAATAGTGGGGAACAAAGACAATAGGATATCTGTGAAAGGGAGAGGGATGAGGTGGTGTACATGGGGTAAACAAGATGCTACGAAAGGGACTTTCAGGAAGGAAACATGGAATTTGAAGGAGGTGGTTTGGGGTGGATTAACGAAGGTGGTTTAGATCAAGATTTTGGATGGGGGAAGATATGAGATGGTGGTGAACAGCTGTTTTGAAGACCTGGAGGGAGGAGTGGGATTGAAGAGAGTGTGTGAGTTTGTTCCAGAGGTGGGAAAAAAGCGGAATGAAAGAGTGAAGGTGAGCAGTGATTCTTTATTTTGGCAGTTTCACCAGAAGTGGTTTTTTGGCAGACTTTGAGCACCCTGAGGAAATATAGGGGGGACAGACCACAGACAGAGCAGTGGGGCATGGCCGGAGAGGAGATGGTAGAAGACAGAAAGACCACCGACCTGGTTTCCAAAGGTTGAAGTCGAGCGAGGTGTGAGGCAGGAGCACCACCCCAAAGGGGGGAGCAGCACTCCAGAAGACTGCGGAGTGTGAGATTTGTCAGGATTGAAAGACATTCCAAGTTTTTGACCAGCTTGCGATTTTATCCAGGTCTGCAGAGAGTGAAGAGGTGGCTGCCTGCTTGTCAGAAGGAAGAGAGTTGGTATGGCAGAGGGTGGAGTCATCAACAAAGAGATAAAGAGGATATTCAAGGGAATCTGAGAGATCATTGATGAAAACCAGAAAAAGCACAGGGCCATGAACACTGCCTTGAGGAACTCCAGCCTGGATGGGAAGAGGAGATGAAAGAGTTACATTAAGAGCCATGCGTTGACTGCGACAGAAGAGGAAGTCTGTGAGCCATGAGTGGCGAATGCCTTGGATACCATAAGAAGAGAGTTTGGTGAGCAGTGCGGGATGCCAGACTGTATCAAAAGCTCATGATATGTCTGGGGAGATGGCTCTGATCTCATGTTTGGCATTAAGGACCTACATCCATTGTTGGGAAAGCAGAAGTAGCACATCCAGGGTTGATTGACCTCATCTAAATCCAAATTAATGGTCACAAATCAAGCCTTTGGAGAAGATTAAGGATTTGATGTCAGAAGCAATGATTGATTCCATCCATAACCTTGCTGATGATTGGGAACAGGCTGATTGGTCTGTAGTTGCAGGGATCAGTTTTTGCACCTTTTTATGCAGAGTGGTAATGTTTGCCGATTTCCAAATAAGTGGCAGATGACCTTGAGAAAATGAGAGGGTGAATAGAACAGAGAGTGAGCAAGAGCAGCAGAGCAGGTTTTTAGAACACGAGGGCTGATGCCATCTGGACTAGTTGCAGAATCTGAGTTGAGGTTTGACAGGAAGCTCTCCACCTTGTCAGGAGAAAAGGCAATGGAGTCTTGGATCTGATCTTGGAAAAAAACAGACATACATATGTATGCAATCATTCCTTATCTGTGTGCCAATTTTGAACAAGATTGGTAAATGCATATCCAAGAAATGGTTGAGGACGTGTTCAACATGTATTTTAAAAATTTTTTACAACTAAATTGGCCACCAGTCGGCCATCTTGGATCTGACATCGAAAAAAAAGACTTGCATATGTAAGCCATCATTCTTTATTCGTCTGCCAAGATTAGGTATAATTTGAAGTTTGGTAAGTTTGAACAAGATTGGTAAATGCATATCTGAGAAATGGTTGAGGACGCGTTTGACACTGGGCTTTTTTCTTTTTCTTTACAAATAATATGGCCACCATTCGGCCATTTTGGATCTGATGTCTTAAAAAATATTTTATAAAAAAAGAGACGTGCATGTATACCATCATGTGTTGGCTTTTGTCAAATTCAAATAAAATCGGTCTATACATGTCCGTGATCTAGTTGCGGACGCACTCATGCACAGCCACGAAAATCGAGACCAAATCCATAAGCCCCCGTTTCGGACTAAGTCCAATGGGGGCTAATAACTCAAATACCATTACGGGTTAGCCTATTGAACTGTCAGTATTCCGATGTGAATGCCTGTCTCATGATGCAGAGAACCCAGGCTCAAATCCCATAAACCACAATTGTCCATTGCCTACCAACGCCCTTGTAATTCATGTTAGAATATACTGTCCTAATGTCTTTGTCCTGCATGTGACATATGTACAAACTCTTCCATGAACATCAGGTCAAGGTATAGAGACCCACATAATAATATAAAAACTGTCTTTCTAATATTCCCTTTGAACTAACACTGAGCAATTTAAACAATCCAACTTCCTCAAAAATGAACCTTCAACTAATGTAGTTATAACCCTTCCATAACAAGGCAATTAAAATGAAACCTATTAATCTCGATGGGACCTGATCAGACTTCTCTACAGTTCTGCCACATCTTTTCTTGACCTTGTATACTTCACTATACCCTTTTAAATATAATCTAGAATATTTTCCTTACTTACTTTTATTTGATGCAGAAGGTAAGTATTTTTTCTCTAGAGTTAATCAAATTGATTTTTTTTTCCACTTGTCTTAAACTTAAAGGAAGATTGATTAAGCTTAAACAGGATTTTAAAAATATTGATATCTATACAAGCAGATAGCCCCGTTCCATCGGGCTGTTGAAGGGAATTGATTCCCAATGGAGTGCGGAATATTTAGGGAGTTTGCTGGGAAAGTCCTTTGACAGCATAATAGTCACGAATTGTTAAGACTGCTAAGGTTTATTGGTGAAGTAAATCAATGAAAAGGTAACTATACGTTGGACAGAATTGACTGAATAGTTTGTGGTTATATTGCATTTTACTTCTGGTAGGTGTGCAAACCAGCGACTCAGTCTATGCACCACCTGTGTGCACAACGTAGACACCAAAATACACGCAACTCACTTCCGCTTCCGGTTTTGAGCAGCGAGAGGTCTCCTTTGGGACTCCCTGCTGACGTTCTCAAAGCTAAGTTTCCGGTTGTTATTTGTCCCGTTTTAACTGTTTAATTTTCTCACCTACATGTTACTGTGTGTTGCTAGTTCGGTTTTGTTTCAAAAATCGTGCTATTTTGTGAGTATTTTTGTCGACGTTCTTACCTGTGCTTGAGGCCTAGGCGTAGGCTTGAGGCCTACCGGTTCCACTCGGTGTTCGATCGTTTTTTTTTTTTGTTGTTTGTTTTTTCTCCCCATTACCTTCATTTTCTATCCTCCCCATTACCTTCAATTTTGATCCTCCCCACTTTCCAAACATCCCCCATTCTCCCAACTAATCTCTTTCTTATCTCAAAAAAATAAAAAAAAAAAAAAAAAAACCTACAACAACAACACGCTCACCTTCTCCCGATTCTGCTTCTTCTTCTTCCTCTTAACTTCCTCCTCGTCTTCTTCCTCGATTTTTTTTTTATTACACTTCCATGACCTAATCTGTTGAACTCTCTCATATATTAATATTAACAACAAAAAAAAAATATATATATATATATATATATATATATATATATATATATATATATATATATATATATATATATATATATATATATATATATATTTATATATATATATATATATATATATATATATATACACCCAACAAACAACAACAACATGCTCACCTTTTCCCCTTCTCCCGATTCTGCTTCTTCTTCCTCTTAACTTCCTCCTCGTCTTCTTCCTCGATTTTTTTTTTCTTTACACTTCCATGACCTAATCTGTTGAACTCTCTCATACATTATTTTTAACAACAAAAACGATCTTATAATGCTTCATCTTCCTCTCTCACACATGTGGTACTCTTTACTGTTTCACAATGCACTACTCTTCTGCTATTTTAACAGACTGCTCTCATTTCGACCTCTCCTTCATTCCTTGCCTAAAAAATCCAACTATTACAGCGCTTCTTCTCTCCATGCTCTGAATTCGCCTTCATTGCACCCATCAAGAATTGTGTGAAATCGCATCTCTGACCTAAAACTTTTAAAAACCACAGTTTGCCATGGATGCTCGCTTTCCATCAAACATTCTTTTTTTCCAACTTCAGTGCCAACTCACCCCCCTCACCCCTCACTCTCACTCTCAAAGCAACCATCCCACTCTTCTCCCTCCAAGCCTCCCTCTCACCTCTCTCAAAAATTCCCCCCTCACCTTTCTCCCACCTTTCATCCCCCTCACTCTTCCTTCTCAAAGTTGCCCCCCTCTCATCCACCAACCTGCCTCCCTCCACTACCCTCTCACCTCCATCTCTTCACTCCACCTCCTCAAATCCTCAACTGCCTTCTTCCTTGTCTCTTGTCCCCCTCTCCCCCAGCACCACAGAGCCTTTTCTCCTCATTCGGCCCCCTCCCCTCGCTGTTCTGCAATACCCCACACTCCTTCAGCAACCCTCCTTACCTGCCCCCCTCGTCCCTTGTCCTACCCTCCCCTCCCCCTCCACCTCCTGCACCCAAAGCCTCCTCCCCTTCCTCTTCATTAAAAGTGTGGACCTCAAATATCCGGGGCCTTCGCTCAAACCTTTCAGATCTTTCCATACAGGTTGCCACTGACAAACCAGACATTATCTGCCTAACAGAAACTTTCCTCTCCCAAGACGTGTCTGACTCCCAAGTATCTCTCCCTGGCTACTCCCTCTTACGGTATGACAGACCTGAGCCTCGTCCTGGTGGAGGTGTTGCTCTCTTCATCAAAGACTCTATTCCTCACTCTCCATGCACTGCTCTCACTCCCCCACACCCCCA
Source organism: Eptatretus burgeri (assembly GCF_056783735.1). Lineage (NCBI taxonomy): Eukaryota > Metazoa > Chordata > Myxini > Myxiniformes > Myxinidae > Eptatretus > Eptatretus burgeri. Next base: position 74,526,524 of record NC_140968.1, on the reverse strand, counting down.
GGAATACCTCTGGCTTCGGCTTCCCCTCCACTCCCACCTCATGTTTATATGTGTACTGTACCGTCCACCGAACACTGATGACTCCATCTACATCTCACTATCCGAAAACATGGAGCATCTTCTATCTTCTCATCCAAACTCTCTCTTCCTCTTATGTGGTGACTTCAATTGTCATCACGCCAGTTGGCTAGGTGTGGGTACCTCTCTCACCTGCCATGGCACCTCAGCAAAAGCTTTCTGTGACTCATTGGGACTGACTCAATCGGTCAACTTCCCGACCCGGATCTCAACCAATGGTACTCCATCTCTTCTGGATCTGATTTTGACAAATTTCCCTGACAATATCTGCTGCTCTTCCTTCGCTCCAATTGGTTCTTCTGACCACGTCCTTGTTAAAGTGGACATCTCTCTGGCTGTTATCAGAGAACCACCTCACCGCCGTCGAGTCTGGCATTTCACTCAAGCCAACTGGCAGGGTCTCTGAGCAGCCATCAAACTTACAGACTGGTCTCCTATCACTACTTTCTCAAACATCAACTCATCCTGGGAATTCTTTCAAAGAAACTTGCTCTCCCTCATGCACAGATTTATCCCTTCTCGTGTTCAGTTGTCTTACCCTTCCTCCCGCCCTTGGTTTACTGAAGCTTGTGGCGAGGCAGTTGTCCTGAAACAACTTGCCTTTGCCTCATGGAAAGCAAACCCAACTGAGGGCAATCTCAGTTCTTTCCACAAAGCTCGGAACAAGTGTGTATCTACCCTCAGGAGAGCCAGAAAACAACATCTTTCTCATCTCAAGTCTGAACTCTCAAACCTCTCTCCCTCCTCAAAATCCTGGTGGCGTTTAATCAAATCTGTTTCTGGTGTATGTTCCCCCTCCATCCCCTCCCTTACCTCAAATGGCCGCACTGCTGATTCCACACGTGATAAAGCTGAATGTCTAAACTCGGTGTTTGCAGCTAAATCTTGTGTCCTAAACCCATCACTATCTCTACCCACTTTACCCAGTCGCACCCAACTGTCCCTGGACTCTGTATCCTTTTCTCTTGACAAGGTGGAGAGCTTGCTTTCAAACCTCGAGTCAGATTCTGCAACCGGTCCAGACGGCATCAGCCCACGTGTCCTCAAAGCCTGCTCTTCTGCTCTTGCTCACCCTCTCTCTGTTCTATTTACCCTCTCATTTGCCCAAGGTCATCTGCCATCTGCTTGGAAATCTGCTAACATCACTGCCCTGCATAAAAAAGGTGCAAAAACAGATCCCTATAACTACAGACCAATCAGCCTTCTCCCAATCATCAGCAAGGTGATGGAATCCATCATCGCCTCAGATATGAAATCCTTCCTCTTCTCCAATGGCTTGATTTCCAATCATCAATTTGGTTTCAGACCAGGTCACTCTACCCTGGATATGCTGCTTCTGCTCTCCCATCAATGGATGGAGGTCCTCAATGCAAGACAGGAAATCCGAGCCGTATCCCTGGACATATCACGTGCTTTTGACACAGTCTGGCACCCTGCCCTACTCACCAAACTCTCTTCCCATGGTATTCAAGGCCATCTCCACTCATGGCTCGCAGACTTCCTCTCCTGTCGCAGTCAACGTGTGGCCCTAAATGGAGTTCTTTCATCCCCTCTTCCTGTGCAGGCTGGAGTTCCTCAAGGTAGCGTTCTGGGCCCTGTTCTTTTTCTGGTTTTCATCAATGATCTCTCGGACTCTCTGGAAAATCCTCTATTTCTCTTTGCCGACGACTCCACCCTCTGCCGTACCATCTGTCATCCCTCAGACCGGCAAGCAGCAGCTTCTTCACTCACTGCAGATCTGGATAAAATCACAAACTGGTCCAACACGTGGAACATGTCTTTCAATCCAGACAAATCTCACACTCTCACTATGTCTCTTCGAAAGGACCGTTTACAAAACCCCCCATCCACTTTCTCAACAATCCTCTGGAAGAAGTCTTTTCTTTCAAGCTTCTAGGTCTCACTATCTGCTATGACCTTTCCTGGGAAAGTCACATTTCCAACCTCGCCTCAAAAGCCAGTCGCCGACTGGGAATCCTCCGTCGTGCTAAGTCCTTCCTCGGCCCTCTTGAGCTCCTGACCACTTACAAAGCTTTTGTCCGTAGCCTGATGGAGTACTGCTCTCCCCTCTGGGCTGGTGCTCCTGCCTCCCACCTTTCTCGGCTTCACGCTGTCGAAACCAGGGCATTTAAGATCATCGGCATCTCCCGCAATGAAGTTGAGTCTTTGGGCCTCTCACTCAATCACCGCAGGTTGGTCGGTGGTCTTTCTGTCTTCTACCGACTCCTCTCCAGCCTTGCCCCCCTGCTCTCTCTGCGATTTGTCCCCACCACATTTCCACAGGGCGCTCAAGGTCCGCCAACAACCCCCTTCTGGTAAAACTACCAAAATCACGAATCACTGCTCATCTTCACTCTTTCATTCCTCTTTTTCCCGCCTTTGGAATAAACTTCCTCACTCTATTCTTTCCCATTCTTCCCTCCAGGCTTTCAAAACAGCTGTTCACCACCACCTCTTATCTTCCCCCATCCAAATCCTCGATCTTTTCTACCCCCGATAATCCACCCAAGCCCACTTCCTTCATTTCTCCTACTTTCCTTCCTGAAAGTCCCTGAAATGTCCATCTTCTCTTCGCCATGTTCCCCGTCCCATCCCCATCCCTCTCCCTTCCACAGTTCACCTAATGTGTCTGTTCCCCACTGTTTTGTCCCTTCCACTCCCGCCCCTCTTGTCTCATGCCTCCTTGCTGTGAGTTGTGTGTTAGCTCTCATACGAGCCACGACCAAGGTATATTAAAAAAAAAAAAAAAAAACTCGAAATTGTGTGAATATCGATATTTGTAAACCTCATGCACTGTCTGGACACAAGAGCTTTTAAACGAGGTATCATTCAGCGATGTACGTGCTGTGGTGATGATGTTTACCCCGTTCAAACACAATTATGCAACTTGCAGTTATATACAGTAGGTATACCAGAATATAAGACCCATCGCTTCGCTAACGGAAATACGAATCTTTGCTGTGATGGCTAATCAATAAGGCAAGAAGAAAAGGGATTCTGAATGCAGGAATAACCAGCGTCGCAAGTTGGCGTTTACAGTTTCACCATGTGTACCGATATACTGTTGCGGGGCCGGGTATCGGTGGCGAGCACGACCGCTAGAGGGAGCAGTAGAGTCGGCTCCACTGAACACACCGGAATTTAGGTCGTGACCCTCGGATACGTCCGAAAGGCACGGTCCCTTACAGGACCATGAATCGCCGATAATTCGACCGTGTGGGGTAGGGTTAATTGCCAAACTTCAATATACCTAATTACCTACTCGGCAAAGCCACCGGGGAATTCACACCCTCGACAGACTTAGAGCGGGACGAGCCGTTACCATGCCCGAACCATGTGTAACCCGAGCGGATGGTTACTGAGGCCCGTTGGTCCAAATTAACAATTTACTGCCTCGCTATTTCTCAACATGCACCGTGATAAGCCAATAAAAGAAATGACAGGGATGGAGCTGGGACATTCAACAATAGGGAAATTTATTACAATAATAACCGGGGCGGGAAGCACGTAAGGGCAGAGTTATCCGATTATCAGGCAGGCAATATACAGTGAGCAAAAGCACTTAATTCTACTTAAGAGGCAGGGCCCACACACAGACACACACCCAAAAGAAACGGACCCCGTCGGGTCTTTATTTAAGGCTTCCAGCTCGAGGAAAGATGAGCTGGAGGCCAGGTGCGGTCTTCGACGATCTCGCTCAGTGGCGGGACTCAAACCCACAGCTTTCACGTGGCGTCAAGGACGAAGGCACCAGGAGTGGAGCGGCAGACGTCAGCACGATCCTGATGGCAAAAACAAGCGAGGAGGCAGCAAGGCAGGCGAAGCAAGTGATTTTCCTCAGGCTCCGACGCCAACACGAACATGAACACGAACACTCCTCCAAAGGGAGGCTGGTCTTTTTATCCGCTCCCTGAGCGGGGCGGAGCCTCGGTGTCGGACGCTCTGTGCGTGCTTGGTTGGACAGGGATCAGGTGTGTTGACGCGCTGTGAAAACTCCAACTGAACAGGAAGGGGAGTCTGGCAAAGCGCGAGTTCAGTGGAGGAGTTGTGAATGGGAATGGCAGGGTGGTTGGTTTGTCGGATCTAAGGATTTAAAGACCTGGCTATAAAACAAATTCTCAGTGCACGTACACTTAATTACGCATTAAACAAGGGACGGGATCCTAACTAGAAACACGTACTTACCGATATAACTGATCTATAAGGACTCTGGCTGTTGTGTGCGATGGGTTCCAGATTCGTAACAGTACCCCCTCCCCTTTTTACTGACTCGTCCCGAGTCATTGAATTTTCGTGTGACCAGCATGTGTAAATTCTCCCCAGTACGATTTACCTACGGATTCCTGAGTGCGACATTTTTTCATCCATGTCCCAAAAATAAATAACCTAGTGCACTGCGTAACTAAACTATCAGACTCAGACGGACAACTTAAATACATTGCCGGCGCGAAGACAGACACATAGGTGGGTTGCAAAACTTATTTACAATTTTAACTAATATTGCACTAACCATGGCCCAGGACCTGTGATCTGTGAAGAAAAAGGCACAATAATGTTAACAGTTTGTGTGGGTGAGTGCACAGCAGCTGAAGGTCAGTCGTCCTCAGTGCCTGCTCAAAAGGTCCCCCTTGGGTGTTCCTTTCAGTGAACCTTCTTCCTTGTTCCTTTCATATCCCAGCTGCTGGAGGCAACTCACCCTAACACGGCAGGCCATTTCCCTCCTGCCGTACTCTAACTACGGCACCCCCGGGCCCTGAGGCTGTCTCCGAGCCTACCTGCTCCCTATGAATGCGGGGGTTGCCCTTCCTGGCATTGCCACCCTCCGAAGCCCACATGGCATTTTGATTTTCCGGGTCCCGTTCCGTGGGTCGCCCGTGCCCACTACACTATCCCGGTCCCTTGGCCTACTCTGGCTGACTAGTCCGGTGCCCGGGGTGCCCTCCACTCAATACTCACCTTTCGACAGCCACGCTCCCAGCCGGTCAATGGACTCTTGCACCCCTCCAAATGTGTTTCGTGCCTTCATACACCACCAACACAGAATGGCCTCCTTTTGGTAAATTTAACTAACCCACTAACTAACATTACACTGACCCCAGGATCACTTGGGTGGGATTCACTCCTCCCCCCACTCATTCATTCGCACCATGCATTCTACATTCACTCAATTCACACATGTGGGCCCGCTGACCTACGCTCACTCATTGTACAAAAAATTTATTTATTTTTTATTTAAATTTACCACACTTCACTCAACACTGCCATTCTGCAAACTAATTTCCCCGAACTAACTCGTGCTCCCAGTCATACCTTACACTAATGCACGTTCATTTTAACTCCACTGCGAAGCTATGTCCCCACTACATTCCATGTCCGTCAATGTCTCCCAAATCCATTCTAAATCTAAATCTACTTTCCCACAAACTAGTCCACGGGCCCCATGGAGGACGGCTCATGCCCCCATGAGGCCGGTATCACCAAGCTAAACCCATCCTGTTAACTAATGCTCCTATGCCCAAGCAGGATGCTTACCACATCCTACGGGGCCGTGTACTTGAAGCGAGGCTTTCAAAAAAAAAATTGTACCGCCAAGGCGGCGGTCTGCGACTCGCTCGTTCGTCCCTTCCATCGGGCGATACATGCAGCCTTATCATCGCCCTGTGCATCACAACGAACGCTCGCTTTCGGGGAATCTGCCATGCGAACCAACGTGCGCCGCTCGCCCGTAACTCTCGCCACGAGGTCCCCGGTGACGTCACTCGCACACCGAACCTTTGCGGTTTCCCGTGCAGGCCAGCCCGAGCATATCGTCCGGGGGACTTGCTCCACGCGCTCCGCAAACAGGACAAGCGGCGTGCAGCACGTGGAGTTCCACACACGTGCTCGCATGTGGACCCATCCGTTCCAAATTCGTACAACACTAGCCTACATTTTAACCGTTCGCAAGGTCTTCTTGTCCCAAACGCGGAGAGTTTCCGCACCGGATTCCCTCCACTTAGACACGCACGCGAAGGCGTTCGCAAAATGCCGAACTGGCCTCGCACGCGGCATCTCGCGGGACCGGCGCGGTTACCAAAATAGCTCTACATGGCCTATTAGGCTCACCATTCATGTCTCCCATCTCGATTGGTCCATGTACCATTCCCATGCATGCACTCACGCATGCCATGTTACTCACACCATTCTTACCTTCAGGCACACATATCAACACACACTCCAGGACAATCACATCGGGGATTCAGTTAACACAAGGGGTCCCGGGATCTCTACCCCCCCACCCAAACTCTGCACGGGCCCCTCCACATCATGCACCCGCTCGACCTTGCGCGGCCCGACTAGACTCACCTGGTCGCAATCCACTTCGAAGGAGCATACCGTCTCCCCCTGTTTCTGAGGGAGGTTAATCCAATGCTCACATTGGGTCCCATCACATTCCACCAGCTCGACCCCATTGTCCCCTCCTATCTATCTCTACCTGTGTGTGCTCATCTTTAGTTTCATGTAGTTTCTCCTCTTCTTCTTCTTCTTCTTCTTCTTCCGGCTGCTCCCGTTAGGGGTCCCAATATCCCTGATCCGAATCCCGTTAATTTCGTGGAGGCGGAGGGGTTCGAATCCCGCTCCTGAACACCAATTGTTGTGGGGCCGGGTATTGGTGATGAGCACGACCACTAGAGGGAGCACTGGAGTCGGCTCCATCAAACACACCGGAATTTAGGTCGTGACCCTCGGATAAGTCCGAAAGGCACGGGTCCCTTACAGGACCATGAATCACCAATAATTCGACCACGTGAGATAGGGTTAATTGCCAAACTTCAATATACCTAAGTACCCACGCGGCAAAGCTACCGGGGAATTTGCACCCTCGACTACCTCAAGCGGGACGAGCCGTTACCGTGCCCGAACCGTGTGAAACCCGAGCGGATGGTTACCGAGGCCCGTCGGTCCAAATTAACAATTTACTGCCTCGCTATTTCTCAACACGCACCGTGTTAAGCCAACAACATAAATGACAGGGAACGAGCTGGGACATTCAACAATAGGGAAATTTAACGCAATAATAATCGGGCCGGGAAGCACGTAAGGGCAGAGTTATCTGAATATCAGGCAGGCAATATACAGTGAGCAAAAGCACTTAACAATTCTACTTAAGAGATGGGGCCCACACACAGACACACAACCAAAAGAAACGGACCCCGTCTGGTCTTTATTGAAGGCTTCCAGCTCGAGGAAAGGTGAGCTGGAGGCCAGGGCCTGTGCTTGGACCTATCCGCCTCATGCGGTCTTTGACGATCTGGCTCAGTGGCGGGACTCAAACCCGCAGCTTTCACGTGTCGTCAAGGATGAAGGCACCAGGATTGGAGCGGAAGACGCCAGCACGATCCTGACGGCAAAAACAAGCGAGGAGGCAGGCGAAGCAAGTGATTCTCCTCAGGCTCACTGAACAGCAAGAGGAGCCTGGTAAAGCATGAGTTCAGTGGAGGAGTTGTGAATGGGAATGGCAGGGTGGTTGGTTTGTCGGATCTAAGGATCTAAAGACCTGATTAAAAAACAACCAGGCTCAGATGCCAACACGAACACTCCTCCAAAGGGAGCAGGTCTTTTTATCCGCTCCCTGAGCGGGGCAGAGCCTCGGTGTCGGACGCTCTGTGCGCACTTGGTTGGACAGGGATCAGGTGTGTTGATGCGCTGTTGGCTCCTGATTGGACAGGGATCAGGTGTGTTGACGTGCTGTGAAAACTCCAACTGAACAGCAAGAGGAGCCTGGTAAAGCACGAGTTCAGTGGAGGAGTTGTGAATGGGAATGGCAGGGTGGTTGGTTTGTCGGATCTAAGGATCTAAAGACCTGACTAAAAAACAAATTCGCAGTGCACGACACTTAATTACCCATTAAACAAGGGACGGGACCCTAACTAGAAACACGTACTTACCGATATAACTGATCTATAAGGACTCTGGCTGTTGTGTGCGATGGGTTCCAGATTCGTAACAATACCCCCCTCCCCCCCCCCACCCAAAGAAATAATTTTAAACAATTTTTTTTTTCATTACAAACCTTACTGGAAGTTCCCTGAATCCACCGTAGTTCGATTTATTGAAATCCGTGAACCCGTTCTCAAGCTATAACATGGCAGACAAACAGACAGGCTAAAAAATTATATATAAATATATATTTATATATGTATATATATATATATATATATAAAATAAATAATTGACCCCTCCCACACTCCTCTAGCCGAAGAAGCTGCGTAAAGCAACCCAAGAAGATCGACACAAGGTAAGCGCTACGCTGTTTCGGACCCTTCCCAGAGTTCCTCAACAACTATAAAGACATTCACACACAATACACACATGAGAATCCCAATGCTATGCACCCCCTCAGCTGCTGGACCGGTTTCATCACTTATTGGCGAATCATCAGCGATAGCATGGACAGAAATGCATACCAACGAGGCTCCCAAGCATGTACCACATGCAAATGTCAAAAGCAGTCAATATATAAATAAAGACCCACCCACATCTCTCACCTGTGAATGGAGGCAATAGCCAATTTGCTCTCACCTAATCAACTCAACCCAGGTGGCTAGGAATATATAAAAAAAATTGACCCCGCTGCACTCCTCCAACTGAAGAAGCTGCGTAAAGCAACACAAGGTAAGCGTAGCGTTGACCCCTCCCACTCTAAGCGTAGCGCTTACCTTGTGTAGGTCTTCTTGGGTTGCTTGATGCAGCTTATTCAGTTGGAGGAGTGTGGGAGGGGTCAATTTTTTTATATAGTCCTAGCCACCTGGGTTTAGTTGATTAGGTGAGAGTTAATTGGCTATTACCTCCATTCACAGGTGAGAGATGTTGGTGGGTTTTTCTTTTTATATCTATGCGTAATCATATATATATATATATATATATATATATATATATATATATATATATATATATATATATATATATATATATATATATATATATATATATATATATATATATATATATATATATATATGTATATATATATATACATATTGTTGCGGTATTCGCGCCCGCCGGCGTGCTGACGGCCACGTAACTCGAATCGCGGAACGTCGCCCACCGGACGGACAATCCAGTCGTGACCCTCTCGGACTAACGCCGGGAACCAGTCACGGGTGGACCTTTCGGTCTCACCGCGATCGAGCCAATCAGCCCCCGCGTGGGATAGGGTTGCTCGCCAAATTCGACCTACCTAAGTACCCACGCGGAGGGTAGACCGGGCGATCGCACCTCGCCGCAGGTCGACTTCGGACACGGGCCACTTAAGCGACCCATTCCGTACTATCAGAATAACCGAGCGGTGTTATCGTCGACCTCGACGGTTCGATTAATTATCGGGCGTATTCAGCCCACTACCAACCCTTTACGTGAAGCAAGATGGGGATTCAATAGAGGAAAAGACGAAGCGAAGCGGGAAACAGTTCAACACAAAGCACATTTATTCGCGGCACACGGGAGCACACATATACAATTCCACCAAATGCACACAGAAAAGACACAATGTAATTTACACATAAAGCAAATGTAAAAGCGAAAACACAATGCAGAGCTAATACCGACTACCGAGCACACGGCAACACTTATACAATTCTACTTCACAGACGGCGCCGACAACACATACCCAAAACCAAGGAAAAGAATACCCTCAAGGATGAGGCGGGCCTGAGGCCGAGACCGGGTCGCGCCTACCCGTCTGGTGATGAGACGCGGAGCGGCGATGGCGCCTCAACTCCGCGGGCCTCGCGGACAGTGTCTGGTAGGGGGTGGGAAAGGGGCCCCCTTGGTCGCACTATCTCAGCGCGGGGGGAAACAGGAGGGGGTTGCTGATGCTCGGGGTATAGAGGATTTTTATTATCCCGCGACGAGCGTCTCCACCTCGGCCAGGTCGCGCTGTCGGCCTCCCTGGGGTGCAGCTCCCGACGCGAGCACCCCCTCGTCTGGTGTCGCTGCCTTTCCACAGCTCCGTCCCCTCCGTTCCGACTCCAACGCACACGACGACCAGCTCCTTCTTGCCAACTCCACCGCCCGCGAAGTCTTGACTCTCTGTTTCCGACTCTCCTACTCTCCTACTCTCCGCCTCTGGACTCCCTGGACTGACAAACACGGTCCTTTTATCAGCCCCGTAGCTTCGCCCTCTCATCTTTGACCCCCTCCCTTCGACCTTTCACCTCGCTCCCCATTGGCCCGAGAAAAAGTGGGCGTGAAGGCTTTTTGATCCATAAATTTGCATATATCGATCGCCCTGGGGGCGGGGCCAATTCGCCCCTCGCTCACCGATTGGACGGCAAAAAGTGGGCGTGTGTCGTTTTTGATCCGTTTTTGAAGCACAAAATCCGTGATTTTGTGCACGCTGTTCGACGCGCGCCCTGCACGAGTCCAACACCGGTACCCACAGCGGGGCAAGAACGGAGGCGATGCGACGGTTGCGAGGTGTGACGGGAAGGTCGTGGCGGTTGTGGTGAAGCGGCGTTGTGGTGGTAACCATGGCGGTTGGTCCAAAATAAAGATAGCAAAAGAAAAACGGCTATCCTGAAGAGTCGCAGCACGCATAAATGACATGTATTCCCACTAGACAACGGGTTTGGGCCTAACTACACATGTACTTACCGAGATACCTCACCTAAGGGACCTGAATGGTGGTTTGCGAATTTGGTAACCACAACAATATATATATCATATGTATTATATATATATATATATATATATATATATATATATATATATATATATATATATATGTATATGTATTATATGTAGATGTATTATATATGTATATATATATATATATATATATATATATATATATATATATATATATATATATATATATATATATATATAATACATATATATATATATATATATATATATATATATATATATATATATATATATATATATATATATATATATATATATATATATATATATATATATATATATATATATATATATATATAATACATATATATATATATATATATATATATATATAATACATATATATATATATATATATATATATATATATATACATATATATATATATATATATATATATATATATATATATATATATATAATACATATATATATATATATATATATATATATATATATATATATATATATATATATATATATATATATATATATATATATATATATATATATATATATATATATATATATATAATACATATATATATATATATATATATATATATATATATATATATATATATATATATAATACATATATATATATAATACATATATATATATATATATATAATACATATATATAATACATATATATATATAATACATATATATATATATATATATAATACATATATATAATACATATATATATATATATATATAATATATATATATATATATATATATATATATAATACATATATATATATATATATATATATATATATATATATATATATATATATATATATATATATATATATATATATATATATATATATATATAATACATATATATATATATATATATATATATATATATATATATATATATATATATATATATATATATATATATATATATATATATATATATATATATATATATATATATATATATATATATATATATATATATATATATATATATATATATATATATATATATATATATATATATATATATATATAATACATATATATATATATATATATATATATATATATATATATATATATATAATACATATATATATATATAATACATATATATATATATATATATATATATATATATATATATATATATATATATATATATATATATATATATATATATATATATATATATATATATATATATATATATATATATATATATATATATATATATATATATATATATATATATATATATATATATATATATATATATATATATATATATATATATATATATATATATATATATATATATATATATATATATATATATATATATATATATATATATATATATATATATATATATATATATATATATATATATATATATATATATATATATATATATATATATATATATATATATATATATATATATATATATATATATATATATATATATATATATATATATATATATATATATATATATATATATATATATATATATATATATATATATATATATATATATATATATATATATATATATATATATATATATATATATATATATATATATATATATATATATATATATATATATATATATATATATATATATATATATATATATATATATATATATATATATATATATATATATATATATATATATATATATATATATATATATATATATATATATATAATACATATATATATATATATATATAATACATATATATATATATATATATATATATATATATATATATATATATATATATATACATATATATATATATATATAATACATATATATATATATATATATAATACATATATATATATAATACATATATATATATATATATATATATATATATATATATATATAATACATATATATATATATATATATATAATACATATATATATATATATATATATATAATACATATATATATATATATATAATACATATATTATATATATATATATATATATATATATATATATATATATATATATATATATATATATATATATATATATATATATATATATATATATATATATATATATATATATATATATATATATATATATATATATATATATATATATATATATATATATATATATATATATATATATATATATATATATATATATATATATATATATATATATATATATATATATATATATATATATATATATATATATATATATATATATATAATACATATTATATATATATATATATATATATATATATATATATATATATATATATATATATATATATATATATATATATATATATATATATATATATATATATATATATATATATATAATACATATATTATATATATATATATATATATATATATATATATATATATATATATATATATATATATTATATATATATATATATATATATATATATATATATAATATATATATATATATATATAAATGTATTATATATATATATATATGTATATAATATATGTATTATATATATAAATGTATTATATATATATATATATGTATATACATATATATATATATATATATATATATATATATATATATATATGTATTATATATATATATATATATGTATATAATATATGTATTATATATATATATATATATGTATATAATATATGTATTATATATATATATATATATATATATATATATATATATATATATAATATATATTATATATATATATATATATATATATATATATATATATATATATATATATATAATATATGTATTATATATATATATATATAAATAAAATATATATATATATATATATATATATATATATATATATATATATATATATATATATATAATATGTATATATATAATATATGTATTATATATATGTATTATATATATATATATATATAATATATGTATTATATATATAATACATGTATTATATATATATATATATGTATATATATATATATATAATATATGTATTATTTATATATATATATATTATATGTATTATATATAATATATGTATTATATATAATATATGTATATATATATATATATATATATATATATATATATATATATATATATATATATTATATATATATATATATAATATATGTATTATATATATATATATATAATATATGTATTATATATATATATATGTATTATATATGTATTATATATAATATATGTATTATATATATATATAATATATGTATTATATATATATATAATATATGTATTATATATATATATAATATATGTATTATATATATATAATATATGTATTATATATATATGTATTATATATATATGTATATATATATATAATATATGTATTATATATATATAATATATGTATTATATATATATATAATATATGTATTATATATATATATATATAATATATGTATTATATATGTATATATAATATATGTATTATATGTATTATATATATATATATGTATTATATATATATATATATAATATATGTATTATATATATATATATATAATATATGTATTATATATATATATATATAATATATGTATTATATATATATAATATATGTATTATATATATATAATATATGTATAATATATGTATTATATATATATAATATATGTATTATATATATATATATAATATATATCTAATATATGTATTATATATATATATATAATATATGTATTATATATATATATAATATATGTATTATATATATATATATATAATATATATATATATATAATATATATATATATATATACATATATATATATACATATACATACGTGCGTGCCCGTACGTGCAAAAAAATAAAAAACCTGGATTGGGGCATTGTTTCAATTATATCGGACCAACCGTATCATAAATGGCCATAACTTGGGAAGCAGCTGAAACGGATGAAGAAGAACGATATCAAACTTTGAAAAGGCACATACTCAGGTCCCAGCGTCAATTGTGACGTCATAAAAAAATAAAAAAACAGAGGAAGCATTGTGACGTCATAGCACCGTGTCCTGTCATTGGTTGACAGATAAATGGCCGTAACTTGGGAACCGCTTGTCCGATTAATATCAAACCTTGAAAAGGCACATCCACAGGGCCCCAGCAATATACCTGGCAAGTTTCAATTCAATCGGACCAGTGGTTGTCGAGAAACGGCGTTCGCAGATGCATACAGACACACACAGAGATTGCTGGAATGGTAAGCAGCTGAAACGGATGAAGAAGAACGATATCAAACTTTGAAAAGGCACATACTCAGGTCCCAGTGTCAATTGTGACATCATATGAAGAAAAAAAAAAAGAGGAAGCATTGTGACGTCATTCGTGATGTCATGGCACCGTGTCCTAGTGCGGGCCCGTTGGTGCGTGCCAGTATGTGCAGCTTCGTTCCTTCGCTCTCGTTAACGACGACTGGATTGGGGCATTGTTTCAATTTGATCGGACCAACTGTATCATAAATGGCCATAACTTGGGAAACACTCAGGTCCCCAGCGTCAATTGTGACGTCATATCAAACGAAGAAGAAAAATTGTGATGCCCCCCCTCTCTCACACCCCCCTCTCACACCCCTCTCTCGCCACCTCCTCTCAAATTGTGATGCCCCATCTCTCTCTCACCCCCCCTCTCTCCCGCTCCTCCTCTCCTGCCCCCCTCTCTTGCCCCCTCCTCTCTCGCCCCCTCTCTCGAATTGACGCCCCTCTCTTGCCCCTCTCTCCCCCCCTCCTCTCTCGCCCCTCTCTCCCTTTACTCTCTGCCCCCCCTCTCTCGCCCTCTCTATCCCCCTCCTCTCTCGGTCCTTTCTCTGTAAATGTATTCACAAATGTCTACCAAGCACAACAATTAATATCAAACCTTGAAGGCACATCCACGGGTCCCCGGCAATATTCCTGGCAAGTTTTTCAATCAGATCGGACCGTCGATCGTGCAAATATCAAACCTCAAAGGCACATCCGCGGGTCCCCGGCAATATTCCTGGCAAGTTTCAATCAGATCGGACCGGCGGTCGTCGAGAAACGGCGGTGGCAGACAGACAGACAGATTGCTGGAAATATTATACATATATATATATATATATATATATATATATATATATATATATATATATATATATATACATATATAAAATTGATAAACATGAACATGTCAAAGAAAAACTACAGAAAACACAAACGTAATGGAGATGGACTGTATCGTGCTACAGCGGATTATTCCATTCTCTTCCGCTGTTATTGCCACTGTATTCTGCTCGAGTCTCTTTCTCCTGTTAGAGTGGGTCCACTCGCATAAATGAGAATGTTTACAACAGTCAGCAAGCAATTCTTCTCCAATCAGATGAAGACTCTGCAACACATGGAAAAACATAAAACAGCAGTGCTCCTGCACATGCTCCAGAATGGTTCGCTTTTGATAGTAGAAGATTCTAAATCGAAGACAGGAGAAGGATGTTTGAAATATGCACGATGCACTTTATTCTGAAGAATTGGCCTGGGGGCATCTATTCATTGTACATGCAAAGTTGAAGTATTTGGAACAATGGAGAATGGATACATATATGAATATATCTTTGGCAGATTGGGGAGTACTGCACTGAATAGCGAGCATGCAAAATCTCCTTTTTATTTTGCATTCATCCTATCTCGTATCATCTTAACAAGAATTAAATTTGATTCACTGAAATACCAATATTGCTGAGATGGTGGTGCTGATTAAGACTATGTTGAGATAAAATTTGATATGTAAATGATTGTTGTTTGGAGGACTTATACTTTCTACTCAGATACCTCACATTTGCAGTCTTGGTATTTAATCATATCCCATTCCTTACACCCACCCATTATTTACAGATCATATCCGAGTCCACACAGAGAGGGAAGATGTGAGTGGAAGATCCAATCAAGTGGGTTGTACCATGCAGTACCCATATAAAGTACAAGTGCCTTTACCGGGCAAAGATTTAAGCATGCCCCATTTGCACATCAGACAGTGGAGTTTCATGTGGTTCAAACAACCCTGCACTGCAACCACCCCCTCAAACCCTCACCCAAGCAGCTCATTACCACCTGCTCACATATTTGCAACAACCTTTTGCAGTAACTTTTTAACAGCTTTTTATGTAACGACACAGTCATATTCCTCCCAAAAACAAAAGAATAGAAATTAGTTTTACACTTGAGCTTTGTCATGCATTTTGTGAGGTGAAATGAATAAAAGATTACTGGCATATTAGCAACTGTTGTGTAAAATACATGTGTATATATACAGTAAATATACATACACCGGATGATCCTCATCGCATTCCCATCTGAAACCCTGGCTCACGACATGGGGAAATCTAGGTTCAAATTCCTTTACCATTTGTGTTTGTCCATTGTTTACCAATGTCCTTGTAATTAATACCAAAGTACACCGACATCTACTAATGTATTTGACCTCCATGTGATTCATTTAGAAGCTCCATGACAAAAGGACTTGGATTCAAAGTGAAAAAGAACAAATGCAACAAAAAAGTAGAGTATAGCACCAGTCCCACTTTATAGTGCAGAAATATACACCCACATAATTATCTGTGAACATTTATTATGCCTGGGTGGAGAGCACAAACAGGGAGGCATGTCAGTGTTTCATATTCATTCTCATTCCTCACAAAAAGTTTACTTTTATATAATTTTGCTTACTCTACACCATGTTTATGCTCCTTTAGTACTTCGTCCGTATGAGGTTTGGTTCAAAACAGATTTCCAAATTACTGCATATAATTGAGAAAAGGAATTCATGAAATCAAATTTTCAGAACCCAATGTCCAGCAGAAAATATGAAACAATATTTTACAGACATGAAGCATTTGCAGCATTTTTCACAAAAAACAAATACCTTTGGTGTTATATGTAAACTCGTCAAGCTCTGGTATTTACACCTCTCACCAAAACATCCTCTCTCGTCAAGTGGAAGCAAAATTCATTAGGCTGGAAAGGACAGCGGTTTCAGTTTGTGGGCTTCATCAGTTTAAAGTATATATCAAAAGTTTATGATCTTGGCAAAGCAACTTAAATGCATCACAGCTGTAGTAACTTCAAAGTGACATGTTTGTAACACAAGCTTGAAGGATCGAGCCGATGTCGAGATTGGTAAATAGGGTGCTGTCCAATTTACTACGTGCAACAAGCTGGTTCAGATACGAACGAACGCACGCACTTCCAGCAAGCTTTATGAAGAACACCATGGCTGGGCCGAAGATAAGAGCAACACCTGGTGCAATTGGATTCCACAAGCATGATGCACATTTGGAGTGAAAACAATACACACACCATGGAAAGCACAACTCATGTCCAACCAAATACCAGACACAAAAACAGTGGATGGGCTATGTACCAAGACTGAAGGTTATTAAAAAAAAAACTTTAAGAACAACTTATAAAGCAACATAGCTATACATATATAGTTGAATAACTGTGGGAAGTTTGATAAACACTCTCTGGACGTCTATTTGCTCTTCAGAGTTTCAGCATCCACCATAAGGTCATACCTGTTGTGACAGGTAAATCGGGGGAAGTAGATATTATGCTTCAACAAAATACCTTTGTCATTTCATTGCATGTCATGAATGTAGTGATTATTTAAAGGCCTGCCAGCTGTGATTAGATTTCTGATAAAAGGTCGAGAGTAAAAATTGCTCGTCATGTTATTGACAAGTATAACTGCTCTTATAATGAAGGTGTTCAGAACAATGTTAAATGGATAGATGTGCCATCATCACGAATGGACAAAAGATTATCTACATATTCTAAATGCAAGAATGGCAATTTGTTTTGACCATACCAACCGTACCACCCCTTCCCCTCTTTGGTAGGCTTAGCATTTCCATTTTCACTATCATAAACTCCACTATTGGTATCATTTCACCAATACAATCACCACCTATCTCAAAACAAGTCAATATACTTTTAGGGTATAACTAGCTGTTTTGCCTGTGATTTATTCAAAAAGACCAATCCCCGAAAGGCTACATTTACAACAAAAAACTAAAGCCAAGTTGATGGTGCGCCATCGCAAATCCCTAAGCTACCCATCTAAAGCAAAGTTGAAAGATGACAAAGTTCCACCAGGATTGACACAAAATCAAATTTTGAATTAATTTTTTTCCCATTTTGACCCCTGTGACCCAAAGTCCCCAACCCCTGGGGCATGAACTGGGGGTCAAATCCAAAAATAAATTTCATGAGTCCCCCAATGTTCATTGCACATTCAAAGTTTCATTTTAAAATGTGCCCACAATTGCATTTTTGTTGGTATCTGACCTTTTGATCAGATACCCCAGGGGACAAGGCCAAAAAATGACGCTTCTCTTGCACCTTCTTGCCTTGTGGTGATCATAACTACCAAGTTTGGTGAATTTCTGCCCAACTGTTTTGGAGGAGATAGTGTGACGGACGGACAGACGGAGCTGATTACAATACCCCCCCACCCCACCGTTGTTTTCAAAAAGTGTGGGGATAACTCGCCCCATGCGATATGCTCAAATAAAACAGGTGAGCAAGCTCCACATTCAACTCCACAGTGGTCGTGCTGGAGTGCACTCACATCTTGATAATCATTTAAAATTCTGTTTATATGAAAGAAATATTGTAAAATAAAAGAACACTCATTGTCTTAATGTTTAATTTGTCTTTTTTTCATTTTGTTCCATTGAATGGCCAGGTGGTACAATGACGTTGGCATCTGTTAGTTTGACTCCAAAACAAACTTTCCAAACTAATTGAAGTACGTTCTGTATCTGTGCTTTGGGTCACATATATTTATTAACCTCCGCCATCTTCGAAGATGGATGGAGGTTACTGTTTTCACCCCTTTCTGTTTGTTTGTTTGTTTGTTTGTGAACAGTATTACAGAAAAACTCCTCGACGGATTTCGACGAAACTTGGTGGGAGGGTTAGGTATGGTCCAAGGATCATGCCATTAAATTTTGGACTTTATTTTAATTTTGGACTCCCCCCCCCCCCCCCGAAAAAAAAATTGTTAGAGAATTTTTTTTTTTGCATTTCTGCATGTTTTAAGTGATTTCCAACCCCCCCCCCAAAAAAAATTGTTACCTCCCCCCCCAAAAAAAATAGAGAATTTCTTTTGCATATCTACATGTTTTAAGTGATTTCCAACCCCCCCCCAAAAAAATTGTTACCCCCCTTCCCAAAAAATAATTTTTTTTTGCATTTCTACATGTTTTAAGTGATTTCCAACCCCCCCCCAAAAAAAATAATTGTTGGAGAAAAAAAAAATTTGCAATTTTTTTTTCAACAAAATTTCGATTTCTTTTTTTTGCATTTCTGCATGTTTTAAGTGATTTCCAACCCCCCCCCCCCAAAAAAAAATGTTGGAGAAAAGAACTATAACTGTCAGCACTGTTGACCATATTTAATGAATAAGATATAAGGTTCACTTGAGTGACCCAGCAGTATTGGCGGCGGAGGTTTTGCACTCTCCCGAGTGCTCCCCCTCTAGTTACATAATGCATTGAGGGAAAGGGAAGAAGAAGAAGAAGAAGAGGCAATTGACAAAATCAGAATTGAGAAAAGGAGAGTCAGTGGTGAGGATAGGAAGTATGGGAATAGAAGGGGATGATCAGTTGAAGTAGTCATAGTAGTAGTAGTAGTACTTGTGGTATTCATAATAAGTATATGGAAAAGGAATGTATGTGACATATGAAGGGAGAAGGGGCTCAAAATTCCATCGTTTTTGCACATGTAATAAATAATGGTCACTTTACATATATATATATATATATATATATATATATATATATATATATATATATATATATATATATATATATATATATACACACTAGTAGTAATTCCCGGCGTTGCTCGGGCTAGCAATAAAGCCCGGTGTTGCCCGGGCTTTCTTGCAAATTTCCTGAATAGCTATTAGGGGTTAGCGGTTAGGGGTTAGCAGTTAGGGTTAGGGTTGCAGTTAGGGTTAGGGTTAGCGGTTAGGGTTAGCTGTTAGGGTTAGTTGTTAGGGTAGCTAACCCTAACCCTAACAGCTTGGCGTAGCGGAGGTAAACAGCGCCCGGGGCAAAGTGGAAATTTGCATCCCCCGTTGGCCTTAAACTTGAGTGGATTTGAATGGAAAATCCCATAAGGGATATCGATTTATCGATTTTTATCGAATATCGGAAGTGTTATGGAAAAATATTTATAGCCAATGACCTAAGTTGGACCAAAAGCCATAATCGTACCGAATTTGAATGGAATCCGTTGGAGTTTGTGAAAATGCATCAAAACGAATTTTGAGGGGCCTCTTAAGGAAGACAATAATATCATTAGTATATGTGCCAAATCTTGTTTCATTTCATGCAGTAACAAAAATCTGATGGTGGAACAAAGAAAGGGGCGTGCCGAAATATTAATATATATATATATATATAAAATATATATATATATATATATGAAATGTATATATATGTATATAATTGAGTTTTGCAGCTCTGAAAATATCAAGAATCCAAATGAGAAAAAAAATAATAAAAGAGTAACTTTAATATCACTGAACAAAGTTTTTCCTGAATGTTGAAGATGCAGGAAGTGCTGGAGGAGAGAAAAAAAAAAGAGGCTTTGGAGAAATACGGACTGAAGATGAACTGAGAGAAGATGGAGGTAATGTGGGTTTGACAGCAGAGAGAGAAACTGACCATGTAAGAGGGGAAGGAGATAAGGCAGAAAAATAGATTCGTGTACTGAGGTGGAACGCCGGTCGGTGATGGTCGTTTGGAGGCAGAGGTACAGAGGAGGATACAATTTAGTCAGTGCAAATGCATGGAGAAAAGTGGAGGGTTTGATGGCAGACAGGAAGATAGAGGAAGTTGAAAGGGAAAGTATCGAGGTCGTGTGCAACGTCAGCATACCTAGACGTTCTGGAGATGGTGGCACTGACAGAGTGTAGCAACAAGAGGTTGCAGGTCTGTGAGAACAACTGGGTCAGGAGGATTGCGTAAGTAAAGAGGGTGGATAATAGGAGGATGGATGACCTGAGGGAGGAGATCGGTGGCAGATGAGCTTGACAGGATGATTGGTAAAGAGCCAGTTGAAAAGGGCAGAACACCTTGTACAGGTTGAGGAAGAGAATTCTGAAGAGAGCAGATGTGTTGAAAGAGTGAGGCAGGATGGTAGACTGGTTGAGATGTGAGGATTGTATGAAGAGAGATGCAACAAAGTTTGGGGTGGATAGGGAGTGGAGAGAGATGAGATGGCGGCTGGTGATAGAGAGCGGTGGAGGAGTGTTGTGGGCAGAGCAGAGCAGCAGCTCAGTACCAATTGGCCTCTCGGCCTCACCCCAAATAAATAAACTAGCCGGGAGGTGGCAATGGTTCGCAGGCATTATTGAACAATGCCACGATAGGTACAATTGAGTTAGTGGAAGCTTTTGAGGAAGCCCTATCATAAAAACCTATCTCCTCCATCAAAATTGACCAAATCAAATCGGATTTTTTATATGTTGTACTTATGGACATTATGTACAGCTTCTAGGAAATGAAATTGCGAGAAAAAAAAGAGAAAAAAATCAAAATAAATAAAAAGTTCAAGTGGGCGTGGCTCCACCCACAAGGGGCGTGGGACCCCTCATACAAAAAAACACAACTAGATCATGATATCTCGCTCGTGTTCAAGTTTCATCAAGATCACATCCAACGTCACAGAGCTATGCTCTGGAGAGAGTCACAAACAGACAGACAGACACACAGACACAACGAAAATAGTGGTCACTGCTGTCACCTGCGAACCAAGAAAATAGTGGTCACTGCTGGCGCCTGTGAACCAAAAAAGTTCAAGTGGGCATGGCTCCGCCCACAAGGGGCGTGGGACGCCCCTCATACAAAAAGACAACTAGACTATGATATCTCGCTTGTGTCCAAGTTTCATCAAGATCGCATCAAACGTCATGGAGCTATGCTCTGGAGAGAGTCACAGACAGACAGACACAATGAAAATAATGGTCACTGCTGGCACCTGCGAACCAATTTTGAGGAATAACTTGCATAGATCTCACCCTCTCCCCCTGATATGCATGAATATGTAACAGCCCAATTACCACCTCTCTCCCTGTGGCTGCGACCATCCATATGTTTATGTGTATGGCCCCCAATCACACACAATATGCTTACCACTTCGTTGTTCCTGTTCCGAGGTTCAGAGTAGACAGTTCCAGCAATAACTATGGGTAAGGAAAAAAGGAATGGAGAGTGGTTGGAAGGAAAGGGGGGACGAGAGCAGAAGAGGAGGTTATTCTCACCAGTACTTGAAAAAAAAACTGGTGAGAAAAATATATACAGGGTGTCCATAAAGTCTCTTTATAATTTATACCGTCTCGATGTGCTTCGTGCAACTAATGGTGCCCATATAGAAGCGTTTTATATGAGGCAAAAAAACTTCAATATCTCCTCCTCATTGTGTAATAATTTGCACAGGTTTATTCATTTGCTTTTGTAATAAATTTTTTAAATTGTAAAGAGACTTTATGGACACCCTGTATATCTATGTATGTACGTTATATATATATATATATATATATATATATATATATATATATATATATATATATATATATATATATATATATATATATATATATATATATATATATATATATATATATATATATATATTTATTATATATATATATATATATATATATATATATATATATATATATATATACATATATATATATATATATATATATATATATATATATATATATATATGTCGGGAATCGTACCTTTTTCTATGAGCTTTGCTTTTCCAAGTCATTATATGTTTTTGCAGGCTTGGTGATTAATCAAGCTATACTCTTGGCTGGCTGCTTGTGAAAAAGAACATTAGAACAGTGTATGCTGGAAATATGATTATGATTGACCTTGAGTGGTTCAAAGAAGCATTGTGAGAGCAGGACAAGGGAGTGAACCGTTACATGCTCTTATCTCTACTGTGTTTCACCATTCTTGTAATGAAATAAGCCAACTGCTTGCAGCTGGTTAGGTTGAAAAAGACCAATTGTGAGATAAACATTTGTCCAAAGATAAAACCGAGTACATAAGGGGGTGATATAACCGTCTCAGACTAGTGACGGCGCCCTCCGAGCATCCTTAAGATAATTGATGTTCTTGGTGTTGCCTCGCTCCGTGCACGTCTTGGTGAACAATTAAACAGCTTTCCTTTCTCTCAAGTATATCAGTCTTCATACTTTAATAAAAGGGTGATTGACGTCTCCGACGTATGTATATACATATATATAGTATGTATATATGAGGCGCCGCGATGAGGAGTGATGGAAGGGCCACATCGGCCATTTTGGAGTTAATGCCATATAGCACTATTTTAACACTTCCCCTATAATCCGAGCCTATCATCATCATATCATTAAAAAATGTCGCTTACATCACTCCTCGCCGGGCCTCATATGTATATGCATATGTATATGTGTATATATATATATATATATATATATATATATATATATATATATGTATATATATATATATATATATATATATATATATATATATATATATATATATATATATATATATATGTAATCGTCGACTTATGACCTATGCAACTTTCAACTGTTCAACTTTACGACCACATAAAGTGGCCCCAAAAAAAAAAATTTTTTTTTTTGTATGTAAAATATACGTTGGTCGACTTACGACTGATTGGTCGGAACCAATTGCATTCGTAAGTCGATGACTACCTGTATATACATACATATATAAATATTTATACATACATATATATATATATATACATACATATACTGGGGGTATACAGTATATGTATGTATGTATATATATGAGCAAAGGGCAAAAGTAGGTATACAGTAATGAAAACAAGTACAGTCCTTGCTGTATACCTACTTTTGTAGCCCCCTGTGTATGTGTGTGTATATATATATATATATATATATATATATATATATTATATATATTATATGTTTATATAGTAAACCCTCCAGTATTGCAGGTTTTACTATTACGGGTTTCTCCCAATCGCAGGCAACCTATTGTTTTCCATATTCGAACCTCATTGTCAAAATACTTAATTTCTGATACCCAGATTCGAACCCCTGTTCTCAAACACACATTCTCATGTGCGGCTCGTGGAACAAATGAAGGTGAAGGCATTTAACGGAACAGGTTTTTAATATCGACGAGACAGAATTATTCTGGAAGAGGGTATCTCGTATCTTGGTCCCCAAGCAGGGAAGATCGTAGTTCAAGGTAAGGTGATTTAAGGATCGTGTTCCCCTTCTCTGTTGTCGGTTGTGGCAGTGCTGCAAGAGCCTGAGTCATAAAACTAATGCTGCTTTTCTGTTTGTAAAGCTAATCCATCCACAACTTTTTAAAGCTAATGCTGCCAAATTACCTTCCCCACTCACCCTTTCCCCGCTGACCCTTCCCCCATTCCTTGCCTTTTGTAATTACTGCAGAATACAGTACAAGTCTGTAATATGTTTACCATCACCCACTTCGCTGTGTTGTCATGATTTAAAAGGTAAAAATCGTGGGTTTTTGTTTATTTTATACCGTATTTATTTTACTTGCATGTTTATTTAAATGTTAACGTGCTTTATATACATATTTACGAGTTCATTTCAATGTTAACATGCATTATATACATATTTACGAGTTTATTTCAATGTTAACATGCTTTATATACATATTTACGGGTTCATTTCAATGTTAACATGCTTTATATACATATTTACGAGTTTATTTCAATGTTAACATGCTTTATATACATATTTACGAGTTTATTTCAATGTTAACATGCATTATATACATATTTACGAGTTTATTTCAATGTTAACATGCATTATATACATATTTACGAGTTTATTTCAATGTTAACATGCTTTATATACATATTTACGAGTTTATTTCAATGTTAACATGCTTTATATACATATTTACGAGTTTATTTCAATGTTAACATGCTTTATATACATATTTACGAGTTTATTTCAATCGTGATGTGCTTATTTATGGCTGCTGTCGATCTTCCTTGATATTTTCTCGAAGCCCAGGAAATGAACCCCCCCTCTTCCCATTTCCACGATTTCCTTGGTTTCCACGATTGTGGTTTCAACTATCAACATTTTCCAGGAACCTAACCCCCATGATATCGGAGGGTTTCTGTATCAAGTTTGATTTGAAATCATGAAATAAGCTCAGGTGGCATCAAAATGTGAAAACTTTGGAGGGGGTGAATACTTTTGCAGGCCACTGAATGCGGCTTTAACTGCCGCAACCAATGAATCCCTCAACAGGCTTTTCCTGAGTCACCAATGAAGAACCACGACAACCAGAATTCACCCCGAGAGTAGGTTTGTTTAAAAATAACCATGAACGGGGAAAGGAAACAGAAGAAAGCAATGACAAAGAAATGATTCAACCAGCAATAAAAATCCTTACCCAACTACTGAATCATATGTGCCCACAAATCAACAACGTATGGGAATCCGTAAATAACTAAGCCTTCAGGACCAATCAGATACACCACAAGAGGTAGATCAGAAGGGGACTCATAAGATAATGAATGTTCTTTGGCCAAAACCCAGCAGAGTCTTGCAGACGAGGAGGAGGTGGGGTGGTGAGAGGGAGGGTGGCTTTTACCAATCCAACTAGCACCTAAAGGTCTGGCAAAACACTTGAAAGAACAGACGGATTTATGAAGATGAGGACATTAAAAAAGGGGTCAAAAGGGTTGGGAATTTTCGACAGACATTAGGAAGGGGAGATGACGTCCAACTATTACATTAGCAACGCATTTCTATCTAATATCACAAATAAATACGCCATGCTCATGCTATTACATTTACTAAAGATACAACTCAACCATACAAAGCAAAGTTAACCCTTAGAAGTCATGTCCAGAACAATACATTTGAGAAAATGCAGTGATTACAGATTGGCCTAATTAATTTGTACATGGAAAAAGTTATCTTTAGATATACAACTCCAATTTTAGACCACACAGGATAAAGCACAACTCGTCTCAGAGGATGTTTCATTCATCACCTTCAGTCTTTCTAATACCTTGGTTCTTGCCTTGATTTTTATTCCCTTCACAACAATCTTCTGGTCACATGTCAGAACTAGAACCGCACTCGGTAGAGCACATACCTCCACCGGGCTGAATAGTTTACGTCTTGTATGCCATTGATAGGCAAGATCTGAATCCGGACCTTTACCAAATTCTAAGCAGCTTGTTCTCGTCACCGACCCAACTCAACCAAGTTTTGTGATAATCCATCCACAACTTTTTTAAATGTCGTGCTATATATCGTTTTCGGTCCTATATCTCAATGGTGAAGAATCATTTAGAAGATTTAAACATTCACAGATCTAGATCCAGATTCGGATCTTCACAAAAATGTAATCAATTCGTCCTCATCACACACCCAATCTGTCCACTAAATTTCGTCTGAACCTGCCCATAACTTTTTGAGATATCTTGCTCACAGGCAGACAGACAGACAGGGATGAAAACAACTTCCATCCACCTGGTGGCAGAGGTAACAATGGGTGAAAAGGAAGATGAAACCTTAAGCATGCCTTCATCAATTTGTATTCTTTGAAATTAAAAAATTAAAAAATTAACATAAACACTTTATGTCGAAGATGCGTTCCTGAAAAGTGTGATGAATATCAAAACGACGAAAATGCAAGCAATTTTTCTCATAAGAATTAATGGAATGTTGTGTTCATCAAGTTGCCACTTCAGGTATTATACTTTGCTTTTTACCTATGATTTTATGCTTGTTTCATGAATCACAGTTATATAATAAGTAAAACATAAACTAGAATGGCACTCTTCAATGTCGCAATGTCGACCAATATGCCTCTGCCCACATGATACATGCTTGTTCCAAGTTTGATTTAAATCCCTTCAGCTGTTCTTAAGTATCACATTTTTTATCTGACATGACCCCTGACCTTTGATGCCAAAATCTAATCAGTTCATGTTTGCATCATAATATAATTATACTTGTTCCAAGTTTGGTCAAAATCCCATCACTGGTTCACAAGTTAGCATAGTAACAGAATTTTTACCAATGGGACCTCTGACCTCTGACCCCATACTATAATCACTTTATCTTTACATCATTATACATACTTGTACCAAGTTTGACTTGGATCCCTTCAGCTGTTCTTAAGTTATCATGGTAACGAAAATCTATCAAGGACGGACGGACAAACAGATAGAAAAACTAAAAACATAATGCCCCTGGCAACTTCGTCACCGCAAGCATATAAACTACTTACCAGATATATTGAAACAAAAATAACCATATTCCAGAAGCGGTCAAATGGGGTGATATGTTGTCTTCTTCCCCCTTATTCTTCAATGAACGTGGGCATATTTATCCATCGGAGCAATCCAACGAATAGCATCGAGTTTCACTTCTTAGGCAACATTTTTACAATGCCTTTTCGGCAATCTACAGCACAGTACATTTCTTTATGTGGGAAGGAAAGTGCAATCGTTCTTTCGGAAATTCTACGATCTCCCGATTTGGTACTTTAGTGATGTGTTCTGGCTTCTTTTTAGTCTTGTAAGTTCTGAAAATGGTCGAGAATAAAAACTATGGCTTTTAAAGCGACACAATTTTGAATTAAGATGACGAATATCGAGAAGTGGTATTAATAATGTGACGAAGTACATGATAACTCCAAAATTGATCACTTGGCGTTTTACATCACAATAACTTTACAGTGTGTCCAGAAAGGCAAAATATGACGACAGTACGTCCCAAAAATAATTTTCAGGTGTGACCCAGAAAACATCACTTTGTGGAAAATTATATTTTTGTTACATTTTACAGCACAAACATTACAGTATGGCCCAGCAAGGACAAACATTGTTACAGTACATCCCAATTCTTTTCACGTGTACAGTGCATTCCAAAGAAATTATCACTTTTCTGGAAATATCACCACTTTAAATTGCCCACCGAATATGGGCCGATGCTCGTATTGTATAAAAGAATGTCTATTTTAGTGCATTTATGTGTTTGATGTACAGGGTACCATTTCAATATGCAAATACCTGGGAAAGTTCAAAAAGAGCAGATCAAGATGTAAATTATGGGAAGAAGCAGCATTGTCATTAATATTATACAGTAAACCCTCCAATACCACAGGTTCCAATATTGTGGATTTCTACCAATCACGGCCAACCTGTTGTGTTCTGAAAATCGTTATCGTTGCATTTCAATTTGACTAATCCCAGTTTTTGAGCTAAGATAAGTCAATGTTTGCGTCTGTATGTACGATCACCTCTCATTACGAGCCTTTTGGTGTTTCTTGCATACCGTTATTTGTAGTCGTCAGACCAGCATACGGGAATGAAGCTAAATTTAATAACAAATCATCATCGATCGAACAGGAAATGATGTACGTAGATCCTGTAATACGACATCTACAATATCTAGTAGACAAACAACAGTTAATAATGGTGCCCAAACTTAAAACGATGGTCAAAATTAATCATGCCAAAAGGCAGAGAAAGGTTATGACATTGTGCAAAGAAATTGAGTTGTTAGATACGTCGGCAAGAAGTGAAAGTGCGGTATCTGTGGGCCGCCATTACAGGATCAATGAATGAACTCTGGCTAAATGGGAGTCAAACATCCATGCAAGTGTTCCTGTTAGCAAAGCGCAAAATGCTCATTACAGTCCTGTGATCATATTGGAAGGATGGAAAAAGTGCTTAATGTTTAGATTGAGGACCAAACAGACAAAATGCCTTTGAGTGGACCAGTGTATGGCAGAAATCATTGTGAATTTCCTCGGACTCTGAGTGGACCGGTGATACAGGATAAACCGTTGCAGATTTACCAATGTTTTCACGAGGCACCCGGGACCGAAGGCCCCAGTTCCACCATGGCTCAAGGAATGAACTGAGGCGAAGAGATTTATGCCAGAGCAGGTTTTTAACACCAAAGAGACAGGATTATTTTGGAAGAGGGTGCCATCTCATACCATCCTGTCTAAGCGGGGAAGATCTGCTCTGGATCAAGGTGGCTAAGGATCGTTTTACCCTTCTTCTATGTGTCAAATCAGCTGTCAACTTCATTGTGCTCCCAATGATCCAACAGCCATCGCAAGTTCTACATCCACATCTTTCTAACCTCCACCCCTCCCCCACAACAGCATCATCATTATCTCTGAACTAAGTCTTGTGCTTTCTCTTTACGGCAGAGTACAGTGCGAGTATATAATGTTCTTACCCACCTCGCTGTTTTGTAATAAATTTATAGGGTAAAAGTCTTGTGGTTTTGTTTAATTTACACCATATTTATTTTATTCACATGTTTATTTCAATGTTAACATGCATTATATGTATTTCTGTTTTTATTTCAATTGTAATGTGTTTTTTTCTGGCTGCTGTTGATCTTCCTCGATATTTTCTCAAAGTCCAGGAACAAAACCCCCCTCTTCCCATTGGTCCTTGGTTTCTACAATCACGGTTATAACTAGAGTGACATTTCCCAGGAAGCTAACCCCCTCGATATTGAAGGGTTTACTCTATTGAAATATTTAACTTAATGTCTCTATTGTTTCAAAGGTTTCATACATTATAAATGATATGTCCATACCATGACCTCTAAATGGATGTTTTTTGATAATAATCACCTTTCCAAGAAGCTCCTCCTTGGCAAGGAATCCTCCATTGTGCTTAACAGCCACATCCAGTGTACGCTTTTGTGCCTCCTCAAGTGTAATTCCAAAATCAAACCTGGAATCCAACTCAAATGAGTATTACATACAGCCATCATCATCATCATCATCATCATCATCATCATCAGCATCATGTACCATGGCCAATGCAGAGCGTTAGTGCTGCCAAAGCAGTTACTAGGCTACAAACCTGGCTGGGTCACCACTCCGACTCAGGCAGTCAGGGAAGGAATTTGGAATTTGGCCAGGGTGCTGGTGATAGCTCGCCTACTCTTCGCAAAGGTCACTGTGGGCTCTGTAACATCCACCAAGTAATGCCAGCAGATGGGACGGTAAGTTTTATTCCCATCCAAGGAGCGGAACACACATTGATGAATCACCCTGCTTGTGAAACACCGGGATGACAGTTTATTGCTGGGTCGGGATTCCAACCCAGGCTCGAGTTTTAAAGGCGAGTGTGTGTACCTCTCGAGTCTAGACCATCCTGCCAGCCATGTGCAGCACCACTACAGTGAAATACCCAAGAAATAGAATTTAAATGCAACAGACCATAAAGAGATTGGGTGTAACAGCATGCTAAAATAAAATAAAAAAAAACAATAAAAGATTACATCATAAATTGAAAAAAAATCCAAGTACAAAAAAAGTTCGTGCTTTTCTCACGTTTCATCAAATGTTGGAGTTACACTCTTCTTTACAACAGATGTCTTCTTCTTCCCAAGTCTCTTGCGTTCAGGGAGCAGGTACATTCGTACATACACATCTGAACCCTCATCTGTTGCTGCCAGTAAATTTCTACGAGGAAAAAAAAAACGGCAGTAACAATTTATCTACATGTTTGACAATCGCAATCCGAGTAAAATAATAATCCTTGCAATGAAAACAAACAAATAAAAAACAAAGACATAAAAAGTAAGTAAACTAGAAGGGCATTTGGTAGACAGCATACCTCTGCCAGGCTGATTAGTTTATGTTTTGTATCCCACTGATAGGCTGGATCTGGATTTGGACCTGAACTAAAATTTAATCATCTTGTTCTTGACACCAAACCAACTCACCCACCAAGTTTTATGTGACTCCATCCATATTTTTTTTTGAAATATCCTGCTATATATCGTTTTCGCTCTGTCACTCAATGGTGAAGAATCACTTTAAAAAATTCTCAGATCCAGATCTGGATTCGGATCTTCACCAAAATCTAAGCATTTCATCTTAGTTACATACCCAAGCTGTCAACACAATTTCATCCAAATCAGTCTCCAACCTTTTGAGATATTTTGTTCACAAACAAACAAACAAACAAATGAAAAATAAAAATCACTCCGAGAGTGACACTTGGCAAAACAGCGCAAAGTACAATGGCACTCGGTGCAGCGCATACCTCTGCCAGGTGGAACAGTTCACGTTTTGTATCCCACTGATGGGCTGGAACCAAAGCAAAATATTTTGGACTATTTTGACCTTTTGGCCGATGTTCACCTCAAAATTAATAGTTGGTTGCCTTCAGTGACCTGATATGCAAATGCTTTTCAAATTTCAAGTCAATAGAATGAAAATTGAGGATTTTAGAAATCTCACATAAATTGTTGACCTTTTGACCTCAAAAACAATAGGCTTCTTGCTTATGCCAAACTCTACCATGTGGTGAAGTTTCGTGAAGATCGGTTTAAAATTGTGACCTCTAAGTGATAAAGACAGACAGACAGACAAACGTGACTGACCAATATACTTGAAAAATCTTTGATTTGGCAAGTAACAAGAAAAAGACGTCGTGCAGAGCACGATACTTGCAAAATCAACCCCTCTCTCCAAAGGTTGCTGTGGATACATCAAATTATCCATGTCATTGAGATTAAAATTGACAATCCTAATGAAAGCTCAGATCAATGGGATGAAAATCGATTATTTTTCAGATTGAAATTGATGAGTTTAGAAGTTTGACCTTAGGTTGACCTTTGACCTTTTGACCTCAAAAATAGTTACTTTCCCAATTCAGTGATGCAATATGCAAATCGTGTTCATCTTTCAAGTTAATAGGATGTAAATTGACGATTTTTCAGTTGAAAAATATTTTAGATGTTTGACCTTGAGTTGACCTTCGACCTTTTGACCTCAAAAATTGTTGGATTCCCAATCCAGTGATGCAATTTGAAAATCTTGTTCAAATTTCAATTCAATCGGATGAAAAATGAGGATTTTATCAATTCGACTTCAAGAAGACCTTTGACCTCAAAATGAAGAGGATTCTCAGTTGAGTCTACACCTGTAACTTGGTAAAGTTTCATGAGGACCGGTTTAGAATTGTGACCTGTAGGCGATAAACAGACAGAGACAGACAGAATAACAAAATCGACTGACTAATACCCTTGAAAAATGTTCGATTTTGCAAGTAACAAACAGACCGACAGGGGTAAAAACATAACCTCCATCTACCTTCGATGGCAGAGATAATAAACAGTGAATGAATGAATGTTCTTGGTCTGCATAATCAGAATGCTGGAAAAATTTTTTAAACCCAAATCAAAATTACGATGGCCAAATTTGACAGGCAAACCGGGTGAAATAAAATTTTATCAAAGCATTCTCTCAGGTGCTGTAACCCTTGTATCACAGAATTTGGATGCAGATTTATTGGATACAAACTCAGGTTCATTCAAAGTAAGCACGGCCACTATTAAGCCATTGCCGTATATGTTGACACCAATTTCAAGTGTTTGCAAGAACCAAATCAAACACCAGAATTCATACATGCTGTGATTCACCATCGTAATCAAAATGTAAATGCCATTTTTATAATATCCTGCTGAAGCAAGGTGGGATTGGAGCCATGAAGGAAGCATATACCTGCATGCATGCACAACAACCACCAGGCAGTTCCTCTGACTACTGTGCCGCAGCGTCAACTGGATCTGTCCCAAAGGTGCGTCTCCTGTGGCCAAGCTTCTGCACATCGCCAGAGACCAATAAATGGATCAGTTTAGCTTAGACACTACATATCTGAAGAACTTTCCAGAAACTGTGTTAGGGATGGACAATTCAGATAACATATTGACTCTTGTTCTGTTCAAACTTCAGTTTATAAAACTTTTGGAAAGCCAATTAAGGTAAGTGCAAAATCATTCAAGGGGCTCCACCAAGTACCCTTTTCATGTGTTGCATCAACATGAAGTATGGTGTGGCGAGTCCTCTAAGTGGTGCTTAAGCCATCCCCAGGCCACCAATCTAATGGCATCCATATCCACAGGAAAATAGTACATCATGAAACTACAATCCGTTAATCGCCACATCTATAATTTATAATAGTAACATAATTAGCAAGGTATGTTGTCAAGTTCATCGGATGCAAGATTGAAAGCAGAATTTACAAGTTGGCAACTCAAGTAGGAAAGTGTTTGTGGAGGTAAAATATAATTTTGGTGTGATAAAGTGTATGTACATGCAAAAAACACGCACGCACGCACGCACGCACGCACACACATCTTACTCTTTCATTTCCATCATGCGCTTCCTCAGTTCTTGTGTAGAAGCTAGGGCAGACATGTCAGAGGAAATGCTTGGTGTGGCTTCCTTGAGTCTCATTGTGGCCGTGCCCTGCAAACCTGCAGTCATTGGATCTGAAGTCTCAAGAAGCTCGTTTGTGGTAGAATGGCCGATATTGCCATACTCACGAGTAGATGGGTCTGTTGAAGAAACCTGGGAAGCAGTCCCGTTCCCTCGCTGAATGGAGCTCGATTTACGCTTCTTGTTACTTTTTGCATTTCCCTTTCTGCGGACTATACTGAGGTCTGAATGAATGATGTTAGCGTCGGATGGTTCCATGATCAGAACCTGTCAAAAAACAAACAAAACCAAAACATTAAAATGTTACAAATCAGGAATAACAACTCAATTTTCCACATATTACATGGATTATGCTCACACAATATCCGATCCTGATCTCAGCAATGCCCTTGTGTTCAAGAACTGGCATAATATACCGAGCAGGGAGCAAGATCTTGCAACTGATCTCATCACATCTATCAATGAGAACCAGTACTAAAACCAGACATAATTTGACATCACAACATTGAACGATATGCCTCTGCCTAAATGAAGTCTTCGCTTAATCAAACTTTGACCTGAAACTTCAAGTCCATTTGACCTCAATATCTAATATACATATGTATCGTGGTACTCGCACTTAGTTTAGTTCAAATCCCGACCTCTCGAACATGTTTTACCCGACATGACCTCTGATCTTTGACCTCTTAATGTTAAAATCTAATAAGTTCATTTTTGCAACATAATAAATACTTATATCAAGTATGGTCAAAATTCCATCACTGGTTCACAAGTTATTGTGGTAATAGGATTTTACCAACATAACCTCTAATCTTTTACCTCTTGACCAAAAACCTAATCAGTTTATCTTTACATCATAATACATACTTGGACAAAGTTTGATTTAAATCCCTTCAGCTGTTCTCAACTATCACATTTTTGCCTAACATAACCTATGATACTTGACCTCTTGACCCCAAAACTTAATCAGTTCATCGTTACATCATTATACATAGTTGTATCAAGATTTTCCAAAACCAATCACTGGTTCACAAGTTAGCATGGTAACAGAATTTCTACCTCATATAAACTCTGACCCTTAACCTTTTGCCTCCAAAATCGAATCAGTTCATCTTTGCATCATTATACATACTTGTACCAAGTTTGACTTGGATCCCTTCAGCCATTCTTAAGTTATCATGGGAACAAAAACTTATCACGGAAAGACGGATGGACACACGGACGGACGAAAGGACAACCCGAAAACATAATGCCTCTGGCGACTTCGTCGGCAACGTAGCAAGGGTTGTACTGAGTGGTTTGCCATTGCCTTTCCAGCGTTATTTGTCGATGTTCAATCCTTTATAAATGTGGAGTGTCAAGCAAGGAAGCAGTATGCACCATTTTTAAAGGCTTTGGTATAACTCGGCCAGGGATTGACAGGGGTGCAGATGCTCCAATCAGATCAGATCAGGTATGGAAGCATGCACCAGAGCAACATGTCGCTGCATCCACCTTCTGCGGGTACTCCAGGCGCTTCCGTCTGGTCATCCCCCAGGCAGATGCACGGCCCATCCTCATCTCCTTGAGATGCCGATTAACCTGCTGCAACCATGAGGCACGTGGTCAGCCAATTGGCCTCCTCCACTCAGGAGACTCCCTCACTGAGAGAATCTGGTGAGCAGGATCAGCGTCAGGAAAATTAGCCACATGTCCATACAGCCACAGCTAACACTCACGGACAATGCAGGTAACAAATCTCATTTGAGTCTCTCTCAGCAACCGCTCGTTGGATACAAACTCCGACCAGCGAAAGCCAAGGATTCTCCAAAAAGACCTGGTACCAAAGGAATTAAGTTTCCATCTCAGATCCCTGGTCAGAGTCCAAGTCTCGCATCTGTAGAGCAAGACTGGAAGCACCAAGGACCTGAAGACTCGGACTTTCATCCTCCTGCACAGGTAATGACAGCGCCGCACCCCATGATCCAGTGAATCCATGACTCCCCAGGCCCGACCCAGACATCTATTGACCTCTGGCTCACAGCCTACAGAGACATAAATATCACTGCTAATGTAAGTGAATCTCAATGTGATCTAAACATCCTCACCACAAACAGGTACAGATGTAATAGTGTTATGAATCTGGAAGCCATTTGCACACAAACAGACAGCAGTCCCTAAGCTTAGTTATAAGTATGCTTAGTTATAAGCTAGTTATAAGTATGTGTATAGTTAGATTCCTCCTGATGTCTATAGGGAATTACATGTATGGCTGCGAAGTTTCTTTCTGGTTAGATTTTTACAATACCCAACGCCAACAAATCAATCCTTCACTTCTTCGCACAATCGACACCATTGCCCACGTGCGTTCGACCACGGACGTGGGTGGAGATTTCCTCACCTCAGAACACCGACTCCGCCCAGGAAAGGAGGGGGTTCCCCCCTGTCCAACACAGATGGCTAGCACATCACCCCACAAAACCCTGTCCAATCAGGTCAAAGATTACCTCAGAGCTCCGACTCCGCCCCAAAAAGGCAGGGTTTCCCCCCTGTCCAATCAGAGGGGGACAGATATCATCCCACGAAACCCTGTCCAATCAGGGCAAAGATTACCTCAGAGGTCCGATCACCCCACTCCGCCTGGGGGAGGGATAAGAATCGCCGGGCTCCCCTTAGTGCTCGCTGGAGTTGGGTTGGATTTGTCAGAGAAGAAAGGGATCGCCATTGCTCTTGGTGTGCGTCGTTGGTGGTCGTCGTCGCCGTGCCTCAAGCTGATCCTCTGACTATTGTACAGCCGTCGACTTCCATCTCTCATTTTGTCGAGCAATAACCTGGAGTCCGAGCCGGGAATCTCCGCTGGCCCTCTGTGAGGAGCGACCCTGGCCCCCGCCTGGACCCCGCTCTACCGTGTCTGGGCTCGCCGACGACCCCGAGTTTCACACCTGCAGTCGCGGGCCAAACCGCACGAGGCGGCCAGGTATCGATCAAACTCTGACCTCCAGCCTGTCTATCCTCTTGGCTACGAGGGTCGAAATAAAGATAATCCGGGTCCATTTTCTTTTGGTGTGTGTGTGTGTGTGTGTGTGTGTGTGTGTGTGTGTGTGTGTGTGTGTGTGTGTGTGTGTGTGGTGGTGCCGTTCTATAAGCAGAAATTGTATGTGTAGATTGCTCATTGTACAATGCCTGTATATTCGGAATAAGTCTACACTGTGTCTTATTATTGTAAATAAATAACTTAAATGTTCCAGCTCGTTGCCTGTCGTTTCTATCATTGACCCAGTATGGTTTGGGTTTAAGAACTAGGAAGGCCGATTGTGCCGTAAGTTGTCATTTGGGCCGGCGCGGCTTTGGTAATTTCCGCTCGGTTACGCCGGATCCGAGTCGGTAACAGCGACTCGGTTCGGACAAAGCCGGCCAAGGGTGTGGCTTTCCCGGTAGATAGATGGCGTGAGTACCTTGGTAAATTGGAATAGACAAGTGGACCCTACCTCACGCTGTCGAAATATTGGCGACCACGGTCCTTTAAGCGACCCGTCAACTCCGGAGTTATCCGGGGTGACGACCTTTAAATTCCGGTGTTCGGTGGGAGACGCCCAACTGCTCCGTCTGGCAGTCATCCTCGCCACCGAACCCGGCACCACAACAATAGCAGCATCCAAGATGTCATTGAAAGCTTGGATCTTAGTTTTTACCCAGGAAACCCGTAATCCCAGTGGCTCCAACTCCTCATTCAGCACCTCGAGGGCTCCCGAAAGGATATCTAAAGTCTCCACAAAGATGACTGCATCATCTGCGAAATCAAGGTTAGAGATCTTGACATTCCCAAATGATGCACAACAGCTTGATCTCTCTGAAATCCTCTCCAGAATCCAGTCCATACAAGCACTGAAAAGTGTGGAGGCCAGTACACTCCCCTGAGGAACTCAAGTAACAACTGGAAATAAGTCGGCGATGGTCAGAGACGGTATCACCACATCTCACAGGACTATCAGTACCAGAGTACATCACATTGATCAGATTTGGTGGCACCCCAAGAAGACCAATAATCTTCCAGAGGGCATCCTGATTCACTGAATCGAATGCTTTGCAGAGATCAACATTAGCTGCAGGCAGCCCCTGCCAAAACTCTCATCTGCGTTCGATGAGGACCTGAAGAGCAAGGATACGGTCAATCATTGACATCTTTGGTGTAAAGCCTGACTGCTCTGGATGCTGGTACTTAAGCAGATGGTGTTGAACCCTTTCAAGAATTATCCGAGCAAAGACCTTGCCCAGCACCGAGAGCAGCGTCACCCCTTGGTAGTTGTTACAGTCCTGGCGATCACCCTTTCCTTTCCAGTGAGGGACAACAAGGACCCTCTGCCAGTC
Organism: Eptatretus burgeri; assembly: GCF_056783735.1. NCBI lineage: Eukaryota > Metazoa > Chordata > Myxini > Myxiniformes > Myxinidae > Eptatretus > Eptatretus burgeri. Next base: position 74,488,048 of record NC_140968.1, on the reverse strand, counting down.
AGTTGGGATGACGCCTGTGCTCCAGGCAGAGCACAGAACTGCATGCAATGACACAAGTACAGCATTTCCACAAGACTTGAGAAGTTCAGCATTGATGCCACAGATCACTGGAGCTTTATCCCATTTCAACCGGTTAACCGCAGCCAGTGTTTCCATAAAGGAAGGTGGATCACAGTTGATTGGAGGGTCAGCAATCGGGATAGTACCATCCCTGACATCCAACTCAACAGCCGGTGGATCAGCCTTGTACAGCAGCTCAAAGTAACTGGCCCAGCGGGCCTTCACTTCTGACTCCTCTGTCAAGAGCCCACCACCCTCCACTCTAATTGCAGTACACCGAGGAATGGGCTTGGAGGAACGTAATGCGTGAGTTCCCCTGTAGGCAGGATGAGAATCACTCGACCCCGTCACAGATTCCTCATACATAGGCCTCTGTGTCCACCCTTAATGCAGTTACAGTTTTACGCCTCAGCTTCCTGAACAGCTCAGCTTTGCCATTCAGCCTGGCCCTGTGACTTTGGTCAATGGTCTCCAGTGTCCCTTGAGAGACAAAATTCTTCTTCGCCCTCCAGTGAGTTCAAAGACATCCACCGGCAACATCAAGGATGGTGGTCTTGAAGGTACTCCACAACTCTTCAGGATTCCCCAAAGCACCCAGACCCACAAATCCACACTCAGCCTGTTCACAAACTCCTCAGCTCCCCTCTCATCCTTGAGCTTGCCAACATCCAGCCGAGGCTGGGATGGTACCATTCTCCCGGATTTAAGCTGCAACTTCAGAGTTGCTGCAACAAGCCTGTGGCCAATATTGAGGAACTAAGCACTCATGTAGACCCTGCAGTTCTGGATCATCCAACAGTGACCATCAACAAAGCACATGGTCAATCTCCTTTGCCACACCGCCAGCGTTGGAATACCAAGTCCAGTGATGAGCCTGTGGGCGCTGAAACCATGAACCAGCCACCCCAAGTCCATGACTTCTTGCAAAGTCAAGGAACTTAGTGCTATTATGGTTCACAGTTCCCAACCCATGGGGTCCAACATACATGTCATAACCATTCCTATCAGTTCCATTTGATGCAATGAAATCCCCCAAGACAATGAGAGCATCTCACCTGGGTCACAGATCAACCACAGATTTGAGCATGGCATAGAATGAATCTTTCACGGTGAGATCACTCGCCTCAGTTGGAGCATACACAGAGACCAGGGAAACGACACCCAAGGAGTGACGTCCACCTACAAGAAACAACTCGGCCGGGGCTTACAGAAAGTTGATGATTCCTTAGTCTCAGAATATGCTCGTTGATCGGTGTTACCTCAATTGTCATTGGAGTCAGCTTATTGGACATAGCTGTAGTAACTTCTTGGGCATGGTAACCATCAGTGACCAGACCAATAGTAGGTGTAACCACCCACCATGATCTCACCACAATCCGGTCTCTGAACCTCAGAGTATGCTGCAATACTGATGTCCAAACGCTTGAGCTCAGATAACAGAGACAGGTGATCATCCTCTCTTTGGGATAGGACATTCCAGGCACCCACCCAAAGGGACCGCCTCAGGTTAACCCAAGGAGACCACCATCTGGTGGACGACACCTCAGCTCCACCCTGACACACACTACCGCAATCTCTCCCGGGAAGGTTACCCCATGGTTTTCCTCCCATCATCAAAGAATGGGGCTTTGTCTCAATCCCGACATCCGATGAGCTGCCCTGCGGAGGGCAGCTGCACAGGAGATACTCCCACGGAGTAGGTTTTCAGATTTATTTTTGCTTTTCGTACGTTTTGTGGAATTAAGGGTTTTATGGTGGCTGGAGTGCAAATCCTGCCACCAACTTCCTAAAAAAAGTAACCCAACTGCAGTTGGACATCCGCAGACACCTTTGGGCACTAGATATGGGTGGCCATTGGCTCAAAAGGAGCTCCTCCACCCTTTGACAGGTTTTGTTTTTAATCCTGCTGGGTGTCCATATCATACACCCTCCTCACTAGGAAACATGGTGGGGGAGACGGTTTAGTCGCCGACAACCCGACCATAGAACAGGTTAGTACAGGTTTACATGATACCTGCAGCAAGTCACAGATCTAATCTGGCCTGACCTGACAATGATCCTTTTTAAATGTGGGGTGTTAAGCAAAGAAGCAGTACGCATCATTACGCAGCCAATCAAGGACCAGTGATGATGGCACATGCAAAAAAATTCTAAAATTAAAACATTCCCTGAAGCATCTCCTGTTAAAATACCTTTCTTCGTCCAAAGAATCAGGGATGCAAAGTGAAAAATTATTTCTTTTTAAATAAATAATTACCAGTTTGTAAAAATCGCATTATTTCTGAGTTTTTGAAACTCCATCAGCATTTCACGATAAATGACATCTTTGCCTACGGTACAATGCGACTCTGTGGCTCGGCCACATGCTAACCATGTCATTCTTCTTTAAGTTTTGCGTTGAAACTTTGGTTTAGCTTGGTTGCATCAAGGCATTTTTGTCCAATGGACATTTCCTTTGCATGGTGATTCTGCGTACAACATGGAATTGTTTAACTGCTCAATTGCACATCTCAGACATCTCAAAATAAGGAATAAATGGAGCTCCTTAGATATCTTACAATCTACTGTACCTTTTTATGATATATAGTTTTGCTTTTAAGTTGAAAATATGAAGTACAGAAGTGTAAGACCCTCAGTCATTAAGATTGACTCCCATTAAAACAAGGTAAGACAATACAAGTCAACCACAATGAGTGACCAGCATCACCTCTCAATAACACCAGGTGGGGTCAGAAGATTATATCTCCACCCTGAAGGTTGTTAATGAGCCAGCTGAGTGTTAACTGAAAATCCAAGAGTGACGTGGCAGTTCTTGTGAAACTACCTCGACTTCCCGAAACTTTCAATCCAAATCACTCGTACTACTGCTTTCTGCTGAATTTAATGATGGAGTTATTCTTCTTAATCTGAACCCACAGCCTCTGGGATGCCAATTTAGTATCCTCACAATAAGTGTCCCAGCCATTCCAAAATCCCCTTGGGGGGGGGGGCATAATCATTACATAGTCTTCCACTTCATATGTGAAGTGGAAGACAAAAAGCACCATCAACCATGATCTTTAATTAGGCAGACCTTCGAAAATCACCTCGAGGGGAGAGCACCCTTCGACAGATCGACAGATGGAACAGACGTGACACTCGTCACATCAGACCAATACGAGTACCCCCATAACCTAACGACAACTGGCAGTAGGTGTTGGAATAATGGCCGAGGCTGAGATGAGTGCAAGAGATGACCCGACAAGAATATTAAATGGCCATGGCCTTTGTTGGGAGAATGCATTAAAAGGGTGCTTGGACCCTCTTAATCATGATTGGCCTCAATGGCTAAACCACATTCCAACGTTGCACGTGACAATATCCATCCATTGGGACCATATTTTGTACAGAGTGTCGGTGCTACTGAAGCAGTCTCCTGAGCTATTGGGCACACAATCCTGGACGGGTCGGCACACCGACGCAGGACACTCGAATGGCTCAATCATCCCAGCAAGCTGGTACTCACTTTGCCGACCACGGAAGGACGACAGGCCGAGTCAACCCCATCTGGTATTAATTCAGCGGCCAAGCAGGATTCAAACTCAGGATCCAAGGATCCCAAGCCCGCCACCCGAACCATTAATACGTGACAATATGAAATAAAGAAGATCCAACAATTACAGAGTTTACAGCTATTGAGTTATGCAAATTGTATTACAACCCATGAATTAAAGGGAAAACAAGAGCAGATAGGAAACATGAAAAAGGAGAATTGGGGGAATGAAATACCAGCAAAAGGAAATGCATAATGAAAGCTTTCTCACACGTAGAGCGATTTTCATCTTGAGAAGGCTGCTTGGGCCGGACTGGTTGAGCAGAAAGCTCTGATCAAGCATCAGATCATCAGCAGCAATAATCTTCTGTAATGGAATGCTCAAGGAGCCCAGTGAGCACTGCTGTTCATCATCTTTCACCTGAAGCAATTATTATTCAACAACAAAACAAACAAGTCACATAATAAACTGCTTCAATAAACAACCAGAACTACAATGCGACACAACGTCACAACATACATGAGAACAACGAATGGCACCGTGCACTCTGCCGCAAGACTACATACAAATCCTCGCTGTTTGCTGTGTTGTTCGTGAGTTCTTTCACCAAAGCAATTTCGCTTGCATTTCCTTATTTTCTGCTTGCAAAGACTTACCTCTATATCCAAGTCCTGCTCAGTTGGGTTGTGTATGAAAAAGGTGAAGGCCTGTTCCCACACCGGCTCATTGGTGTTGTAACAGATCTGGTCCAAGAGACAGGCATAACATGTGGATGAGCAGATAGTGCGAGTATGGCTGATTGTTCAAGGAGCCAAACCTCGTGAAGTAAATCAATAACAATGGTGATGGAGAACGGAAATTTTTCGCCTTGTCCCATCCCAAATGGACAGGAGTGTCTATGCGTCAATCAGTGAATGCAAGTCCGCACGCAGATCTCCTCTAATATAAAGCTCATTATCATGCTATTATCTATTATCTACATACCCCAACAAGGCTGTGCATTGTTTAATGCTCTGTGTTGTTACCTTCGCCACCGAAGGTGGATGGTGGTCATGTTTTCACCCTCATCTGCTAGTCTGTCTGTCTGTCCATCTGTGAGCAGGATATCTCAAAAAGTTATGGACGGATTTGGACGAAACTTGATTTGGCAGTTTTGGGTATGTGACAAGGACGAATCGATTCGATTTTGGTGAAGATCCGGATACACATCTGGATACTATAATAATTTAAGTGATTGTTCACCATTGAGAGATCGGGCCAAAAACGATATATATAGAACAATATCTCAAAAGGTTGTGAATGGATTATGGCAAAACTTGGTGGATGAGTTTGGGAGGTGACAAGAACAAGCTGATTCGATTTTGGTTCAGGTCTGGATGCAGATCCGGCCTATCAGTGGGATACAAAACGTAAACTGTTTCAGCCTGGCGGAGGGATGAACTCCACCGCGTGCCGTTCTAGTTTATTATGGAGCGACTCGTATTTGTGTTGAGTTTTTCGTGGATCCATTGCCGGTCCTTTGGTCACATGCAAATCTGTTTTAACAATTGAAAGTTCTCAGAAACAGATGGTGGTATTTTTGTGAAATTCTTTGAGAAACTTTCATTATGCCGGTGATTGTTCTGAAGCGTACTCTTAGCCATTCATGAATTCACATATTAAGTAGATCATCGAGGGAGCAAAAACAACCTTTTTGGATAACACTCAAATCACAAGCTGCATAAGCTTCCTCTTTGGAATATAACGAAGAGGCATTAAGCTCAGCGATAAATTATCTTTCGGTTCTTTTCTGAGGTAAGATCCAAAACGTTATTTTCAGGATAACGAGATGCAAGTGAGATATAGCAGGCCACGAGACCTAATTTTACAAGTCCAGCCATGCAAGTTCAAGAGGATTATTTTATTTAAAGTTTTTAAACTTGTGTTTAGGTTGAAGAACTCATTTCATTTTTGATTCTTGAACTTAATTTAATTTTTGGATCAGAGATCATGCACACACCACTGAACTCATCAGAATATAAAATAGAAGTGATCAAGTATTCCGAAATCATCGAAAAGATGTAATATGATTTGGGATTACCAAAGATGATCAAAAAAGAACTACTTGTATCGTTGTGAAAAATGCTGCTGAATATTTTTTAAATTACTTTGGAGTCATTCCATCTGAAATCACCAAATTTAAGAAAATGTTCCCAGTTGACCCCCTCAGATTTATTTAAAACTTTCACAAAATAGTTCCCAGGTATCAAAATGAAGCTGCGTAAAATTTTAGGTCCATAGATACGGTCAACTCCGAGATATTGAGGGTTGAAAATGTGGTTGTGGCCCTATTTTTATGGTCGTTGCGAGCATCACAAAATGAACGGCTACTTTTAAACTCCCACAACTTTTAAAATATTAAAGCTAGAGCCTTGAAATTTTCAGAGATTATTCTTCTATAACTGCTCTCTAAGAAACAAACATAAAACGGAGTATACCTCTATTAATTTTTATGACCTGATCAGTTGAAATCCAGAAAAAAAAAATGTTGGTTTTGTATGAAGACCCAACTTTGAGACCCCATATATTTTTATTGACCCATCCCAGAAGCTTGAAAATTTTTCATGTAATAACTGTATGGTAGTAGTATTCAAATACATGTTTACTTTTCTTAATTAGTCATATATAATACAGTCATGATCCCTCAAAAATTGAAAATTTTCATTTTTCCCTGAAATTCAGGTGAGGATTGCAAATATATGACAAGGTATACCACTTCAAATTGTTCACCATTGGAAAGAGCATATTCAAGTTTACAAAAGTGTCAAATATCAAAGTGGTATATTTTAAAAATATATATTTTCTATTTTGTTTTAAACTGTTGTTAACACAGTCGTGAATACATGAAGTGTGTGCATGGTGTGGGGACCATGGTAATCATGAATGATTAGTTCTATGATTCAAATTAATAATACAAAAATATATCACATACTGCAATAACAATGTAATAAAACATTTCACGTTAATGATTTGAATAGGTCCTTGATCTGCTTTTCCAAGTCAGGTGCGAGCTTATACTGCCTCCCAGTTGATGTTAGGGGAGCATCAATAACTTTCATCACATGGACCAAAGGAACCCAACAAATGTCCTCCCTTGAATCTAACTATATACACTGCTGACATCAGCAGATCAGAGACTATTCCTGAGTTCTATTTTTAGCCCCAGCCAGATGAGTTAAGCTCTTGCTATTTACAAATGAGAAACAAAGAATTACAAATTCAAATTTCAAAGTATTGTGTTAATGGTATCCTAATAGCAGATGATATGTATGTACATTGTAGATACATGTACGACACATGTACTACATGTAAAAGGACTGTTCATTAAACAGCACACACAACGCGCACAGCACTGGCAGAACATCATTTATTCAAATATTTTTTAAATATTGAGAGAAACATTATACCACTTTATGCCTGGTGTTGGCTTAATGGTTAAGGTAGTGGGCTTGGGATCCTAGGGTCCTGAGTTCAAATCCCGCTCAGCTGTTGAATTAACACCAGGTGGGGTTGACTCTGCCTGTCATCCTTCCGAGGTCGGCAAAATAAGTGCCAGCATGCTGGTATACTGTGTCGGAGTGGCGACCCGTCCAGGATTGTTCCCAATAGCCAAGGAGACTGCTTCGGCGGCACCAACGCTCTGCACAGAGTATGGTCCTAATGGATGGATGAATTATACCACTTTGATATTTGACAATTTTGTAAACTTGAATATGCTCTTTCCAATGGTGAACAATTTGAAGTGGTATACCTTGTCATATATTTGCAATCCTCACCTGAATTTCGGGGAAAAATGAAAATTTCCCATTTTTGAGGGATCATGACTGTATTATATATATGATTGATTAAGAAAAGTAAACATGTATTTGAATACTACTACCATACAGTTATTACATGAAAAATTTCAAGCTTCTGGGATGGGTCAATAAAAATATATGGGGTCTCAAAGTTGGGTCTTCATACAAAACCAACATTTTTTTCTGGATTTCAACTGATCAGGTCATAAAATTTAATAGATATACTCAGTTTTATGTTTGTTTCTTACAGAGCAGTTACAGAAGAATAATCTCTGAAAATTTCAAGGCTCCAGCATTAGTATTTAAAAGTTGTGGGTGTTTAAAAGTAGCCGTTCATTTTGTGATGCTCGCAACGACCATAAAAATAGGGCCACAACCACATTTTCAACCCTCAATATCTTGGAGTTGACCGCATCTATGGACCTAAAATTTTATGCAGCTTCATTTTGATACCTGGGAACTATTTTATGAATGTTTAAAGTAAATCTGAGGGGGTCAACTGGGAGGCCTCTGGTGATATGAGGTGGAATGACTCTTTGATCTTCATAAATCTGTATTATAAAGTTATGCATTACATGACTTACAGCCAGGGGGTCTGACGTCTGGACACAGTTTTACAGGATAATAATAGTCTGACTGATCATTGGAGGTTTGGGGGTAAGGTGGGGGGGGGGATAGAGGAGTAACATGAAGGTGGAGATTAACGTCGAGAACACTGACATTTTTGATGTTCGAGGATGATGTATCGAGAACAAGTGTTTGGAATGATATTAACTTGGCCAATGCTATTTCTTGTAATTACCTGGCAGGAAAAATTAACTAATACCAGGAGTCCAGGTAGTAGGATTTTATAAGACTTTGCTTAAGTTCATCACCATTGGATAATATCCAGTGAATAGACACACACATAGTGACGTGATTCAGGTGCACCGTTTGTGGGTACCTTGCTCTCGTAGGTGTTGTGAGCAACAGAAAGCTGCACAAAAGGGTTGGGCTCCAAGCTGCTCTTCTTCCCTGACTGAGAATTGGCCAAGGTGGAAAGATAAGGGGAAATGAAATGAGGAGCAAAAATGACAAGAAGTCCTTTCTCCGTACCTGACCATCATTCTCCCATAATTGTCCAAACGGAAAAGGTAAGTCTGACACAGCATGGATTAGAATAAAATTGTAAGAGCAGAGAGACAGCTGCATAGTAGTTAGAGCAACACAACTCGGATGATACAGTACTTTTCACTTGCCATATTTAAGGGATGCATCTGTTATTTGGATATTCACGCGTCACTACTCACATCAATATAAATGTATTTTTATTTCTTTAATCATATTGCATATTTTCTTTTGTACTGTTCAACAAAAATACCAAAAGGCTAAATAGTAAAAAGAAGCTAGTAGAGCGAGAGGAGCATAATCAGTGAAAAGGTATTGCTAGTAGGACTAGCAGGATGGCCTAGAGATATGCACACTAGCTTCTAAGCTGTCTAGCCGGGGTTCTAATCTCGGCTCAGCTATAAACCACCATCACGGTGTTTCAAGTGTGTGTGTGTGTGTGTGTGTGTGTGTGTGTGTGTGTGTGTGTGTGTGTGTGTGTGTGTGTGTGTGTGTCATCCCTCAGATGGATGTTAAACTGGGCGTCCTATCTGCCAGCATTAGTTGGTGGGCAATAAAGATCCCACGGTGTCTTTTGCGAAGAGTAGGCAAACTATCGCCAGCACCAGGCCCAAATTCCAAATTCCTGCCCTGACTTCCTGTGTCGGAGTGAAGACCCATCCATGATTGTAACGCTATTGCCACAGAAACTGCTTCGGCAGAACAGATGATCTGTACAGACCATGGTTCATGATGTGAACTGTTGCTCGTGGGAAAATATTTAGCAACAAGATTCAGAATCCTGGATTCAAGCTGAAAGAACATAAGAAACACTCCTCACGAAAATATGAATAAAGGCTGAAACTGTGAAATAAACTACGGATTCACAGTTCAGAAGTCATATGCAGGTAAACCATGACTATCAAGGAAAGAAACTGAATCAGTAAATTGGACGTGGCTCGTACGTTACAATTTCCTCACCCAAACTGAGCTGTCATTGAAATTCTCATGCAAATCAAGTCTCCCACAGAATTTGTGCATGTCTGTAAGCGACCAATGTCAATACCCTCTCTGAAATGGTCATTCATGTGGTCTGTCAGTTTAGGAATGCTTAGGCATCATTTAGCCCTTTGAGCCCTGAGCTCATTGGACTTTCGGCTCCCCACCTTGGGCTCCCTGGAGAAAAAAACCAGCCGCTTGGGCATATGGAGGTTTGAATAGAGGCCGGTAAAAGGCCACTCGGGTGTATGGAGGTTTGAAAAGTGGCTGGTAAAATGGCCACTAGGGTTCAAATGGTTAATGTCAAATGAGTTTGCTTATGGCAGTGGGACGGTTCAGTGAAAGGGGGGGGGAGGGGGTCTCAGACTGCCGTTGCTTCCTCGTACAATGCTGATTACTGCATCATGTCGAGGGCACTGACAAGGTACCATAAGACTGGACAGTTAATTGAAAGACCTCTTTCTGGTCACCAAAGGGTCACAAACCCCTGATGAAATTTATCTTATCACCCTTGCCAGATGTAACTGCTTTTCAACAACATGATTCTCTCCAGTATAACTTGCAAAGAGGAATACACCATCAAGCTTAGACTCAACCAGTTTGGAACAAGGTCCATGACAATGGTACAACATCCATAAGGCCAATGCTCCATTTGTCTTTAACAGCACTCTTGATGGCAGTGCATACAATAGATGACAACATCACAACTGGAGGTGAACTGTTGTTATTTACACCGATTTGTCTAGAATCTGTATAACCTTTAATGATGGCCATCATTCCAAGGGGACAGTCACAGGGATGAGACCATTATGCCTGTAGCTCATCAGTATCGACCAAACACCAAGATTCAAACTTCATCTTTATCTATATGGATGACAAAACCCATCCAGACTGTGTTCATGTTGCAAATGCTGTACTTAAGGACCACGCCACTCACTTGGGGCGGCCGGCATGGTCTCCAGATTCAAATCTGATTGAACATGCATGGGACATCATAGGGAAGCAACTTTGCGGTTGTTGTCAGGCAACTCTCAGTTTCTTGACTACTTGGAAATGATCCTGGTCGAAAAATGGTTCAATATCCCACAACGAGATCGAGATGGTCTCATGTGGTCGATGACAAGACCTATCGATGCTTGTATTGATATTAATGGTGGTGACACATTATTAAAATAATTTCTGCCAATGTAAACTTGTTTGTGTTCATTTGTAGTTTGACTTGATCGCCAATTTGAAAGCTCATGTGAAACAATTTTTGTGTAAAGACTTAACCTTTTGAACCCTAGCGGCCGTTTTACTGGCCGCTATTCAAACCTCCACATGCCCAAGCAGCCGGTTTACCGGTCACTATGCAAACCCACATACCCGATCGGCTGGTTTACTGGCTGTCATTCAAACCTCCATCTACCCGAGAGGCCAGATTTTTCTCCAGGGAGCCCACCAGGGTAGGGGAGCTGAAAGTCCAATGAGCTCAGGGTTCAAAGGGTTAACCTTTGCTTCCACTGACTGCAATATTTGTTTACAATGTGTGCAGATCAATGTACTAATCTTCTTAAACAAGAATCTGAAAATTTGTGAATGTACACTGAAGACAAAACAAGCACTGAAACATTTGTGACTTATTTTGTTTTTGTGAGGAGTGTGTGTGTGCGTGCGTGCGTGCGTATATATAGATACATTTTTAAAATATATCTATATATTACTGATGGGGAGGAGGGCTTTAAACACAAATACTGTACCCACAAGCGAGTATTCATGCAAGACAAAGGAATAGTAATAACAGACTGTCAGAGGAAGTAGATCATGACTATTCCTTGGTCTTGAGACAAACTTGATGGAACAAGCCTTATGATGAAGATGGAAAGAAGATGCTGCTGGTCATGAATACTTACCTTCGTATGCAGATTGGTGAAGCTCTTTTCCCAATGCAGAAGGCCCTTGACTAACCCTCTCCTTTACACTTTCCCCTTGTACGGATATTAAGCCAAATTCCCACCCTTGGGTGAACTCTTTTCCTCACCCACAATGCGACTGCCCCTCTACCTCACTTCCTGTGTAAATACCCTCTTCTCCCATAAGCACCTGGTTTCTTTCACTCATCTAAATTTTACATTCCTCATGTTCCACCAGAGATCTTCTTGTCATAATCTATTACTATTCATTTTCAACAAAATAATCAGTTATTCCACAGCCCCCAGACAGATACAGGGTGTTTCAAAAGTCCAGAATCAGAGTGATATTTGTTTTACAATTTTATTATAATAATTGCTCAAATTGTGAGTCACTGACATGTACATACACATGTCCACCATCAATCCCCCTTCTGGTGAAACTCCCAAAATCCAGAATCACTGCTCACCTCCACTCATTCGTTCCTCGCTTCTTCGTCCTGCCTGTGGAACCAACTTCCACATTCTCTTCAATCTCGTTCTTCCCTCCAGGTCCAAGACAGCTGTTTGCCAATATTTCAGATCAACCCCATCCAAAACCATATTTTTTAATCTTTACCGTAAAACCTCACCCTGACCCTCACCAAATTTCCAGTTTTTCCTTCCTGAGAGATTGTTTCTGTATCCATCTTGTCCACCCCCTTGCATTCTCCCCAATCCCTCATCCTTACTCACATCCCTTGTTTGATCCCTCAGCCCTGCTGTTGGCATTCCCACTTCTCCTCATGCTGTTCATTAACCTCCGCCATCTTCGAAGATGGATGGAGGTTAATGTTTTCACCCCTTTCTGTTTGTTTGTTTGTTTGTGAACAGTATTACGGAAAAACTCGACGGATTTCGACGAAACTTGGTGGGGAGGTTAGGTATGGTCCAAGGATCATGCCATTAAATTTTGGACTTGGTCCCCCCCCCCAAAAAAAATTGTTAGAGAATTTTTTTTTTTTTGCATTTCGACATGTTTTAAGTGATTTCCACCCCCCCCCCCAAAAAATTGTTACCCCCCCCCAAAAAGAATTTTTTTTGCATTTCTACATGTTTTAAGTGATTTCCAACCCCCAAAAAAATTGTTACCCCCCAAAAAAAAGAAAAAAAAATTTTTTTTTTTTGCATTTCTACATGTTTTAAGTGATTTCCAACCCCCCCAAAAAAAGAAAAAAATTTTTTTTTTGCATTTCTACATGTTTTAAGTGATTTCCAACCCCCCCCAAAAAAAGAAAAAAAATTTTTTTGCATTTCTCCATGTTTTATGTGATTTCCAACCCCGCTCCCAAAAAAAATTTAGACAAAAATTTTTTTTTGCATTTCTACATGTTTTAAGTGATTTCCACCCCCCCCCCCAAAAAAAAATTGTTAGAGAAAAATAGAACATTTTGCATCATTTTTTTCAGCAAAATTTCGATTTCTTTTTTTGCCTTTCTTCATGTTTGAAGTGATTCCCACCCCCACCCCCCCCCCAAAAAAAAAAATGGAGAAAAGAACTATAACTGTCAGCACTGTTGACATCATATTTAATGAATAAGATATAAGGTTCACTTGAGTGACCCAGCAGTATTGGCGGCGGAGGTTTTGCACTCTCCAGAGTGCTCCCCCTCTAGTTTTGTTCTGTTATGAGCTGTTCCACGAGCCTCGACTATATATACCAAAAAAAAAATTAATAGGAGCAGTACAGCAGGTTTTTAGGATACTAGCTGATACCGTCCGGTCCAGTTTCACAGTCAGAGTTCAGGGTTGCAAGAAACTTCTCCACCTTCCCAGGTGCAAAAGACAGTTATGGAGCAGTTCGGTGTGACCGGAAAGGGTGGGTACATAGAGTGAGTGGTTGGGGACGCAGTATTTGGAAGCAAACACAGAATAGAGGCATTTGGCCTTCTCACGAATGCAGTCATGCCATTTGAAGATAAGGAAGGGATGGTAGGGCAGCATACTTCAGAGACAGATTTATCAAGGTACCACCACGTCTTAGAGGAAGGAGACAGGATTGAAGGTTCAATATTGGGGTTGGACAGATGTTGTTTTCTGGCTTTACTGTAAGCGGACACACTTGTTGCAGGCTTTGTGGAATGAGATGAGATTGCCTTCGGTTGGGTTTGCTTTCCAGGAAGAGAAGGCAAGTTGTTTCAGAGCAACTGCCTTATCACAGAATTCAGTGTACCATGGGTGGGAAGAAAGGCAGGATAATTGAAGACAAGATGGGATGAATCTCTGCATTAGAGAGAACAGGTTTCTGTGGAAGAATTCCCAGGCTGAATTAACATCAGGGGTGGTATATGTAGGAGACCAGTCCTGAAGAGAGACGACTGCTTGCAGTCCTTTCCAGTTTGCTTGAGTGAACTGCCTCAACTGCCGGCACTGAGACAGCACTCTGAGAATAGCCAGAGAGATGTTGACTCTCACAAGCATATGGTCAGATTAACCAATTGGATCAGAGGAAGAGCAGGAGAAATTTGCAGGGAAGTTTATCATTGCCAAGTCCAGAAGGGAGGATTTGCCATTGGGAGAAATCCAGGTTGGAAAGTTCACAGATTGAGTCAGTCCCATGGAATCACAGAAGTCATTCGCTGAAGTCCCATGGCTGGTCAGAGAGTTACCAACACCCAGCCAAGTTGCATGGTGACAATTGAGATGACCACATATGGGGAAGAGAGAGTTGGGATGAGTGGTTAAAAGTTGGCCCATGTTTGTCTGAGAGAGATGTAGATCGAGTCGTCACTGTTTTTGAGAACCGTACAGCACATGTCCAAACAAGAGGTTTTTGTGGAAGGGAAGTCGCAGCCAAAGGTATTTCTGGGAGTTGGGAGGTACTTTGAATGCTTCTTTACATTGACATCAATTTTATCACATTCGCTTCCGATTTCATCTTTAGATCTTCAATTGTACATCGTGTCATGGTATCAACCACTGACTCCAGGTGCCCCCAAATATAAAAGTCAAGTCGTGTTAAATCTGGATTACTCAGGGGCCATTCTATTGATCCACAAGACCACAATGTACTGTCCACCTCAAAGACATCGTCTCAAAAATGTATTTCTTTCTCCTCCGATTCTGGATTTTTGAAATATCCTGCACATTCCTCTTTCTATTCTCTCCCTTAACTCCGCTTCCTCCTCACCCACCCTCCCCCTTTTTTCTCACCCCTGCAGTGATGTAAATATGTGTTTGGTTCAAAATGCCATTAGTAGAAGCAAGCAGCATAAACATAACACACAGTTGGGAGAGGTTAGTCATGAAGGATGCTTTACCTTTACGGTTATACATGAGGGCAGCTTTCGGCCATCATGTTCATATTCATATTCATACGCATTGCGCTGCATTCCAGTTATAACAGAAGAAAAAAAAAAACATTCCGTAAAAAGGAAACTTGTTATGGCATGCAACTCATGCAAATTTACAAGAATGGTTGAGGTTAGCACATGCAAAACGTTCTCATGAATCGGTTAATAGGCTTTTGAAAAGCCGCAGATTGTGAAATAGCTGTATATTAATGGTGTGTATCAGTGGTACAAGTTCCAGGCAAACAAATAAAAGTTACAAGGAAAAGGTCACCACATGTCTGTGCACATACCGAGCACCACAAATAACCACACACCCAAGGTGAGAGTGAAAGAGTAAGGAGACAGAATCATTGAAGAGGCAACAAGCTGAGATGCTAATATTGGAAGAGTTAACAGAACATTTTTTTCTTCTCCAGTTAGAGATTTAAAAAAATAATAAAAGACACATAGACACAGAACATTCATGGAAGAGTAGGAAGGTCATGAGATGGAGGGAAGAGGGGGGCAACATACAGACAGTGGGGCAACAGGTGCAGACATACAAGCAAGGGAATGAATGATGAAAGATGGAGGAGAGAAACATGATAACCATGGTTAATGAGGAAAATGGTATGAGGAACAAAGAAGGTAGAAAACCAGGGAGGTTTTTATATTAAAAACAGTAAAACAGATTCATGTTTAAAACTGTTAGTATTCACATTTGGGGGAAAAAAAAAAAACTTTGGGTAGGCTTGTATAGCATTCCATCTGAACCCTTGAATAATAATCCTCAGGATTCCAGGTTTAAATCCTGGACATTATTTGTCCAATATCTAGAAATGTTCCAATAATTCATATAAAGAGTACCGATGTCTTTGTCCTGATGTAATGGAATGTACAAGCTCCACCATGAGTATGAGAACAATGTAAAACTAGAAGAGCACTCTTCGACGTTGCGACACACCAGATACACCTCCACCCATGTAAAAAAACAACAACAAAAAATATATATACATATATATGTATATGCCTACCTAAGCACATGATCAATGACATCATCAATTTTTTCCCCCCATACATTTTAGGCTTAAATGACCCTCAAAAAATTTCATACTGATCGGATAAAAAGTTCGACGTATGCAATTATGATGTCATAATGAAGCCACCCATGACATCAAAAAAGAAAAATCACACTTATTTCATATGGGGATTACGTGACACGCGGCAAGTTTCAATGTTTTCCATGGAGCATTTTCGGAGATACAGAGGTCCGAAGTTTTTCCTTTTTCCAAACAAGGCTGCCACATCATGTGACCTATGTCATCATAATTATCATCAAAACATTCCACATGAGTATTCGCACCTATAGTGAAAATTCCGTGTCAATCGGATGAGCGGTTACAGAGAAAAAGGAGAAAATTAGCACGGACGGATGTATGGACAACATGAAAACACAATGCCTCCGGCGACTTTGTCAGCGGAACCATAAAAAGTTTCAGCTCATAAATAAGCCTTCATTTACAATCTTTAGTCCGGGTCTACTGCTACATATCAAAAAGCAAAGCATAGGAATAACACCCTTGTATTGTGACTTAAATTCAAGTGACACTCGTGCATTTCTTCTACTAAAAGGACATTATTCGTTAAAAAAAACCTTTAGAGGTATTTAATTAATTTTATGACAGATGCAAATACATTTAGCTATTGTACAATTAATGAGGAGAGATTAAGTGAATAATAAAAAAACAGCCTTTTTACAGCCATTTTCCCCTACTGAGCACGGGTTAGCTTTGTGCGGGCTCCTTGCAATCATGGTTCCATTCTTGAGGCAATGTTTTATGGCCAGATGCCCTTCCTGACATCAACCCTGGTCGCCTCTTACAACACACAGGGATATGGTACACTTATTCTAACCGGGGCATACACCGGGACCAGTACACTGGTACTCATTTCGCCAACTTCGGAAGGATGACAGGCTGAGTCAACCCCTGGTGTTAATTCAGTGGCAAACGGGGCTCGAACTCAGGACCCTAGGACCCCAAGCCAGCCACCCTAACCACTCAGCCAACACCAGATTTCGAGAGATTAAGTGAATGAAATGCATTTATTATGGCATCTTTTAAAATCAGTACACTATAAGGGGTGTGTGTGTGTGTGTGTGTGTGTGTGTGTGTGTGTGTGTGTGTGTGTGTGTGTGTGTGTGTGTGTGTGTGTGTGTGTGTGTGTGTGTGTGTGTGTGTGTGTGTGTGTGTGTGTGTGTGTGTGTGTGGGGGGTGGAGGAACTGAGGAGAGAGAAGTTAAGAGAAAAGGGAAAACGAAAGGAAAATGGAAGAGGAAGAGGAAGAGTGGACGTTGGTCAACATTTCACTGCTTAAATAGCACATATGTAATATGTATATGGCCACTTATCTCTTGTACACAAAGGTAATCACACCCACAAGGAATACAACTATACTATCTAACACCTTGCACGATCTTGCCGGAAATGAAATCTGCAGTAAAGTAGCTAATCCATCTTCTCATCCACAATGCTTTGAGATGAGAAATCAGATGCCACCAAGGAGTAAAGGATGTGGTGATGAAGTTAGATGCGCTCAAGATGCTATCAGATTAGTCACCGCACAATGTTTAGAGGGAAAAGCCTGCCAAACACTCACGACGGCCAACTGAGAAAGGAGAGAGGTATTTTCACAGAAGACCAAACCAGAAGCCCATCGGCCCTGATGGTATCCACAGTCAAAAGTCCCAGAGAACACGCTCTTAGAGCCACAGAAAAACAAGGAGGGGATAAAACTATGTCAGTCAAGATTGATAACCCAAAAGGTTTAAGTTTTAGGCCAAACATGAGAATGTGGATTGATGAAATATAATAAATAACCAAGCTGAAAAATTAGGCCAGGTGCATTGCAGTGGGCTTGAGATGACATAAAAGTAAGAACATCCTGGGTATATTTATATTTGTCTTGATATATACAGTATATATATATATATATATATATATATATATATATATATATATATATATATATATATATATATATATATATATATATATATATATATATATATATATATGAGGCGCCGCGAGGAGGAGGAGTGATGCAAGGGCCACATCGGCCATTTTGGAGTTAATGCCATATAGCACTATTTTAACCCTTCCCCAATCATCATCATATCATTAAAAAATGTCGCTTACATCACTCCTCCTCGCCGGGCCTCATATGTATGTATATATATGTATATATATATATATATATATATATATATATATATATATATATATATATATATATATATATATATATATATTTTGAAAGGCACAATGTTATAAAATCTATTGTTTTATTCACAGCTTGTATGTCATCACTGGAGAAGATCCAGCATATTTTACACTGCAGTAATGGCTATTCATTCTCAAATGGGACAGTAATGGAAAAACAACAAAAAACACCCGGTGAATACATCCTTCACATGGATTACGGGTATATTTCATAAAGGCCATTCATTGGTTTTAATGGCTATTAGTATATCATGTCTTATTTTAGGTTTCTCTTCCCTCCCTCCAAACTGAATAATATTTTCTTATAGACAGACAGTCATGAATCACCAAGATTACTGGAGTCAGATATTAAGGAGGACATTCTGTAATTGCAGAACGACACAGTTGTTTCATCGCATACCGAGTTTAAATAGGAAATGGAATATGGGATACATGCGCAGGTACACAACGACTAGACTATGAGAAAAGACAAACACAGCCACTGAGCTTAGGGGGAGTGCCGTCAGTTCCCGGGGTACTCAGGTTACAATGGACGTTGCAACAATGGCACCGCATGGAGAAAAGGAGTAAGCAGTAAGGGAAATTTGGGAGGAGGATAAGTCCCCCACAAACTTTGGAGAAAAGGAGGGAGGAGGAATTTGCAAGGTAAATTAGCACAGTGTTCCCTGTGATCATCGGTGGAGAAGGTGGAACACTCAGTCATGCAGGGGGAGATCACGTGGGAGACCCATGCAGAGTGCACGCCAGATGTGTGCAGAGGGCCCTATGGAGAACATGGAGGGATGCAAGGCTTGCGCAGTGCGCACGGCCAAAATGGGCATGGCACCCTCGACTCTGGAGTTTCCCCTGAGTCCTGCATGGGGTTGGTAGGGGTTATGTGGCATGAGTGGAGGGGATAGAGGCTGGTGGGTTCGTGGGGATTCCAAGCAGACCCAGTGGGTTAATTATGAGCTGCAGTTTGAAGCCGGCAGGCTAACGACAACGTTAGGATTAGGGGGATTAGATGACTTTATTTTAAATTGGCAAGCCTGGTGTTGGCTTATTGATCAAGGTGGCTGGCTTTAAATCTTTAGGTCTTGACTTTGAGTCCCTGTCGTGCAATTACATAACACTAGGTGTTTTGACTCAGCCGGCCATCCTTCCGAGGTCGGCAAAATGAGTACCAGCTTACTGGAAACAGGGGGCACTGCATCAACGGCACAGCCACACTCCCAGCAATGATGCAACCAGCAGCCATGGGCTGCATATGAAATTATGGTGATGATGATGATGGATTTTAAATTGACGATTGGGTTTATTTTTCTTTTGCGAATTGGCTGGCTGTAGATTAGATGCTTTCCTCTTTTCATCTTCTCCATCCCGACGTGTCCCCGGTATCGTGTGTAGCCTTCAGAAGAATACAGAGGGGTTCAAAGAACAGCAGCATGTTATACTTTACACTTGATGGAGATTTTGACATTGTTGAGACCACAATCGCTTGTGATAACTACCGAAAGCTCTACAGGCTGTCTGTATGTGATTATGAATTTCCACATTGATGGAGTTATTAGATGTCACTGTACTCCCAAGCAAAGTAAACTTGGTAGTCACCGAAAGTGGAGTGTTGCCAATGAGTAATTGTGGATTTCTAAGGGGCTCGCCAGGTGGTAGCTGATGGTGCGTTTCACTTTTCTTGTTGTTGATAGAGAGACCAAACTTGACTGCTGTAGCTTCAAAGCACACAACAATTTTCTGGACATCTGCCAGGGGTGAGTGATCAGTATACAGTGTCATCAGCATACAGTAACTCACACATAATACTCTCTGGTCTTCGAGTAGGCAGGCAGAGTCCAGCTAGGTTTAAGAGTTTCCCATCTGGTCTGGTTTAGATGTATACTCCAGTGTCAAGCACCAGTGTCAGAAATGGATTAAGCAGTGTAGGGGCCAGGGCGCAGCCTTGTTTGACTCTGTGAGAGATATTGAAAGGGTCACAAGCAGTACCTCCAATAAATATTTCAGCAGCTTCCACAGAGTTGATTTGCTAACTTTATCGAAGGCTTTGGCAAAGTCAATGAAGATGCCATAAAGACCCTGGTGCTGTTCAGCTGCCTTCTCCTGAAGCTGACATGGAGTGAAAAATCATATGCACAGTGGAGTGCGGTCCTGAAACCACACTGACTTTCCGGTAGGATGTTGTCCAATTTTCAGGAAGATGTGCCAACAGAATTTTGTCTCGAATTTTACCAGCAACAGCAAGACGTGAAATGCCATGATAGTCAACGCAGTTGCTTCAGTATCTTTTCCTTTTGTAGATAACAACGATAACTGTTGAGGTAGTTTTTCTGCTTTCCAACATACCTCATAGAACTTCAAGAGTTCATCATGTACGATCTGACCACCACAATTATAGATCTCAGCAGGTATACCTTCCAAGCCTGGGGACTTGACCCTTTTGGTTGAGTTCATGGCTGAAACAACTTCATCCATTGTGGGCAGGGTATCCATGTCATCCATGATTGAGCATTGGTCAATTTTGGCAAGAGTGTCAGTGCTTGCAGATGATGATCTATTTAACAGCTTTTACTGAAATAATATATGGTTGCGTTGTCAGGCAGCAAATAATTATTGAGGTTATTTTGGTCAGCAAGCAAATGGAGCTCATCAACCTTTCTGTCTTTCCCACAGTGCTTGCTGGGCTTTAGATGATGCTTGCACTGCAGCAGATGGTGCCACATGTAACAATATAAAACGGACTCTCAAGCCTTCTCTCCTTCATGAAGAAGGGTTTGAACCTGCTCATTGTTGTTGTCAAACCAATCTGCACTTTTCTTGTGCACAAAGCCAAGTGTTTGGATAGATGATTGGAGCACATTTGAGGAAAGGCTCTTCCACCGATATTCAATTGCGTCATCAGAACAAGCATGAGTTAAGATGTCGGTGATGTTGGCTGTATGTTCACTTTGCATCTTGGCACTGGTGAGCAGACTCATACTCGGCATATTTTGTGGTTGAGGTCCGGTTTTCCTTTGAAGGGGATGAATTTGAAAGTTATAAACTGAGCCGATGGCTGCCGTTGCTATAAGGCCTCTGTGCATAGCTCAATGGAGTACTGCTTCTCCTATACTGCCTGGGGACCCGTTATCACATCTGTCGTCGTTGGATTATGTGGAATCAAAGCTCTCAACATTGTTGGAATCTTCCAAGATAAGGTCGAAGCACAAGGTCTACTGCTTTCACATTGCAGGCACATCGGTGGCCTCTCTCTTGCACCACCTCTCCACTGGTTGAGCTCCCTCTGCTCTCTCAACTCTCCAACCCTTCCAAATAACTCCAAGGTGTACATGTTCATCCAGTAACTCATCCCTGGTTAAATTTCCCAAATCCAGACTGACTGCATACATCAACTCTTTTATTCACCGTTTTTTTTCCACATGTGGAACCGCCTTCCAGAGGCTGTTATCTCACTCTTCCCTCCATGGTTTCAAGCAGGTAGTGCACAGTCGTCTCATGTCACCCCCACCTCTTTATTAACCCCACTCATCCTTCCTCACCCAACTCTCTTGCTTGCAGGTTGCAATGTTTACTTCCTTCCACCCTTCATTTTTGTAACTTCCCACTATCCGACTGGGAGTTCATCCTCGATCATATGACTATTCCACAAGCCTCGCTATTGTAGAGAAAAAAAAATGCATCTGTTGACTTTTGAATTTGGGGAGTCTTATACAGTGATCGGTTTATTAATCCACCATAAAACACAAAAATGGAATGAAATGTGTTCATCAAGCATATGGGTAGTTCGAGCGTTCTTCTGGCATCTATAATCATTATATAGTTGTGCAATGCTGGCTCGCAGAGTCAAGGAATGCATTGGGAATAATGACTTTCATTACGAATGACAATTATTTGAAGTCATCCTGTGTTTTTTTTTTAATTGCTTTGAAGTTTTCAGCATTACAGTTGGAATAAAGTTACTTACTGTACCTGTGTTGAAAAAAATAAAATAAAAAGAACTAAAAAGCCAAAGAAGAACAAGAAGAAAAAGAAGAAAACAGTGGTTTCAGGCACACCAGTGGGTACATGAGTGATTTTATTTCTTTAGTTACTTGGAAATTTAAGTCTTTTGTAAACTTTTCCCATCAAATGACAAATAAAACTGCCCCAGATTGTTTGCTTAGAAGTTCAAACGTGCCAACAAATGTTCGGGGCACTCACGGTGACGGACGGTGCATGAATCATGTTCTCACATATCTATCTATAATTCCAGCAATCTGTGTGTGTGTGTCTGTCTGTCTGTCTGTCTGTGACCGCTGTTTCTCGACAAACACTGGTCCGATCTAATTGAAACTCGCTAGGTATATTGCTGGGGACCTGAGTATGTGCCTTTTCAAGGTTTGATATCATTCTTCTTCATCCGTTTCAGCTGTTTCCCAAGTTATGGCCATTTATTTACCAAACCAATGACAGGACACGTTGCTACGTAGGCGTGGCCAATGGGGAAAGGGCACCTGAGTTACCGTGGCATAGGAGTGGCAATGGCCAATGGTCAATGGCAGCAAATGTCATGGGTTGCAAAGACAGGGAGGTAAACTTGATTTTAATTGGGATTTTAATTAACTATGTGTGTGTAAGTATCACAGCAGTTGTTACTTCCATGCAAGTGATAATTCGTGGAAAGCATGTGAACATTCCGTATGGGCACGCACCACTTCCGGATAGTGATGACTTAGTGTATTCTAATAATTTCTCGATTTCTTATGTGCATTTATAGATAAACACAATGCCCCAATCCAGTCTTCGTTTACAAGAGCGAAGGAACAGCCTGTGTGTTTGTTTGAAAGTTTTTTTGTTTTTTTTGCACGTACGGCCACGCATGTACGGGCACGCGAAAGCGAAGGAACGGCCTGTGTGGTTGTTGTTTCTGGCACGAGGTTTGAAAGTTTGTTTTTTTTGCACGTACGGCCACGCACTAGTAATAAATAATTTTTCATACATTTATTTGCCAAATTCAAAATTAAAATGTCTGCTGTTGTTCATCACATCACAGTTTAAAGTGTATCTTAATGAAACTCCATGTACTCATACTTCAGGTTGGTAATGAAGGGGTTATGGGGCCAGTTTAAAGCTTCAAAAACACCAGAGGATGTGAATATCATATCGGGGGCAAAGGTTTAGACTGATGCGGATATGGTGCATATGTGGGTGGGTAAGACCAAATATTCGGCCATATTTGTGTTAGTAATAAATAAATACAGAAGAATTCACTCACTCAGCCTTTGTTCACAACTCTGAGGTTCTCCAAAAAAAAAAAAAAGGAAAGGTATCATGCACAGCATTGTGAGTCAAATTGTGGTCATTTCCATCCGTGCAGCATTCAACTCAATAAATACCTTTTACGTATGAGGCAAAAAAGTAGGAATCCTCCAAATGGCAGAATGTTTATCGTGCTTGGAAGGCAAAACTACATACAGGTTGTGGTGTTGAACTCACCGGAAGGTTTCGAGCACAGTCCAGGTAAGCAATGAGTAAAGCAGAGGAAAGACCATCATTGGCTTGACCAGGCACAGCTTTCACACCGTGCATTGCCTACAAAAAATAATCACAAGCTCTCCATATGGTCTATACCACTTCAAAATGCCCCTTAAAAAATAAAATCACACTGCTTGTTGCTTCAAGCTGTTTTTCAAATGTATAAATGTTCATCAAGAGAAGTGGGCTGAAAAAGTAAAAATAGCAGGTAATCAATCGCCTGTCACGGAGCGACTTCAACAGGCTCACAAATAAATGCAATACCAATAATCATGTGAAATTGAAGGTTTTTGTCCTTTAATTCTTGAGTAGTGTATTATGGGAACATATCCAAGGAGAAACTAAAACTAAAATTATATCCAGATTAGGACAAGTACGTTAGTTTAATATCTTTGCTCAAAGGAAAGCAGTCTGTTTAAAAAAGTAATTCTGCTGTACTCAAGCAATCCCCACTAAATGGTACTATTATTTTATTTATTTAATCTACAACTGAATGTTTGACAATATTGATAACAAATGTTTCCCATTATAATTCACCATTTGCCTGAACTGGTTACCTCCACCAACATTCCATTACCATTCCACACGTCTCTTCTTTTTTTTCAAGCAAACGACGACAGACAAAAGCAATTCACGTCATTTTTATATCAATGTCCCTCTCACACACCACTGCCTTTCACCTCTGGCAAAACGCTGGCATCTGCAAGTGGTGACAGCCACTGTAGCTTTAGATGAAGCTGACCTGTCTCCACCTCGTCCAAATCAAACCACTGTTCAAAGAAAACGAAAATATCATTTTAACCTTCACGGTACAGAGGTACCAACATGATCCAGTAGTATACTCACATTTCTGTTTTGAATGAACTGTTATTAAAAAATAAAAAATAAAACAGCTAGAGCACACACACATAAATACTGTCGGACCCCGCTGTTCACAGATCCCGCGTATTCGCGCTTTATAAAAATGTGACTTGTTTCGATATTCACGGCCCTGTGCTTTGCGTATTTGCATTATTAATTTTTTTGCAGCCATATTTCACTGTTTTTTGCGGTTATTCACGGTTTTCAGTGGAATTTTTGATTTTCCTTCATGAATTACTAACCGCCAGGAACCTATCCCCCCTTATTCCATTGAAACAATGCCTCATTATTCGCAGATTCGCTATTTGTGGCATTTTCTAGGAACTATCCCCTGCAAACAGCAGGGTCCGACAGTATAAGAATATTACAAGATTACCCACACTAAATCAAAAGCAACATTCATCAATATTTTGATTCAAGTCATTGTGGAAAGATGCAAGACAACATTGTATCCAACATAACTAATTTTTTTATTCCCAAGACAGAACACCAATACATGGAATAGTTTATTCACACAAACACAAGCTTCTTCTCTTAATCATATGTAACAAGACAAGCCGGAAGGCGACATGGGTGGTCGCTACATAATTGCATACAAGTCATACAGTTTTTGACGGATCGGGCTGAAATTTTTTGACAAAGAGGTTGATTATAGTGCGCATAAAAGCGCAGAAGCCGATTTTTGATTTTCGAAAAATATATATATATATATATAGAGTAGTACCTCTACTTACGAATTTAATTCGTTCTGGGAGTACTTTCGTAACCTGAAACCTTCGTAAGTAGAGACGCCTTTTGAATGTAAATGTGCTAATCCGTTCCAAGCCCCGCAAAATTCGGACATTTTTTTTTAATAAATCATAAAAATGCATCAGAACATGAAACAAATACATGTTAAAATTAGATTACCACACAATAAACATAAAACGAGAGGCACATAATGTAAAAAACAAAGAATAAAGGAAATAATAAAAATATTCATTTACCTTTTAACTGCTATTCTCATTA
The DNA here is from genome assembly GCF_056783735.1 of Eptatretus burgeri. NCBI lineage: Eukaryota > Metazoa > Chordata > Myxini > Myxiniformes > Myxinidae > Eptatretus > Eptatretus burgeri. The sequence continues at coordinate 74,462,680 of NC_140968.1, read as the reverse complement.
CTTTTTGGCCTCTTTGTTTACTGGTCCTTATCAGCAGTGTTTTTTGCCTCGCGTTTCGTGAAGAATTGATCCAATGACGTCTGCTTTTGCCGGCTTTTAACAATCCGTCGGAAATGCGCGAGGAAGACATCGTCATGGTGCGCGATAGCCCGACTTGTGAACACTTTTTTCCGGGTGATTCTTTTCAACAAATTCCGAGACTTCATGGAATTTTCCTAAAATGTCTTTGATTTGGGCTGATGGAATAATGGCTGCCTCCTCCTCCTCCTCCTCCTCCTCGTCCTCTTTGAACTCCTCCTGCACCGCGGTGTGTTGCATCACCTCCAATTCCTGCAGCTCCTTCGTCGAAAGCTCCTCGTTGTGCTCCTGAATCATCTCGTTGATGTCCTCGTCATCCACCTCAAGACCCATGCCCTTTCCCAGCGAAATAATTTCGCCATGGCGAAGAACAGAGTGAAGTCCAGTCCTCCTTTTAAACTTCTCGAACCACCCACGCGATGCCTTAAACTCCTGGTGTAGTCCTTGCACCGAATTTCCCTCGCCTGTATCCTCCTTCACGAGGTCAGTGAAGATGGCGGTTGCCTTTGCGCAAATTATGGCCTCTGTCACTGTGTCACCAGCGATCTCTTTCTCCTTTATCCACACAAGTAACAACCTCTCCATCTCATCGTTCACTGCCGACCTCCTCTTGGAAATGACAGAGAGGCCTTTGGAAGGAGCCGTAGCTTTTAGGGCTTCCTTTTGTTTCATTATCGTGCCGATCATAGATATATTACGGCCATATTCTTTTGCGAGATCAGTCAAACGCATCCCCTTTTCATACCTTTCTATTATCTCTTGCTTTGTTTGTATGGCCAGAAAAACTCTCTTCTTCTTTTCTCCTTGTCCACTTTTCTTCATTGCTTTCTTGGGGTCCATTGTGAATAAAAGTTACTGTAATCCACACGCGTACTGTACTGTAACACTGTCCGAGCACTTCGTAGCGGGACCATAGACTGTATACAGTATAACTATATTTACAGAGCGGGACGGGGACACGAAGAGCATGCTGGGATACACGCATACGCAAAGGGTTGCCAGGCAGATTTTAGGTGATAGCCAATGGCAGAGCAGCTACAAGTTTGTTTACGTTCGGGAAACTCTGGGAGCAGCGAAAAGCAGCGCGTACTGTGCTGTATTTTTGACTTCGTATCCTGAAACGCCTTCGTAACTAGAGGCAATATTTTCCCGTTCAGGCGCTTCGTAACCTGAAACATTCATCTGTAGAGACATTCGTAAGTAGAGGTACCACTGTATATAAATATTTTTCGGATTTTTTCAAAATTTTCAAAGTCTCATTGCTAGGCAACGGTGGCGTCCATAGCAACGGTGCTCAAAAGCATACAACTAGATCCTGGTATAAACCTACCAATCAAGTTTCATCAAAATCAGTTGATTCCTCTGGCCTCCAGAGCTGTCCATTACATACAAACATACAGACGGAAAACCTGAGAATAACGGTAGTCCTGCGACCACTCAATAACTCACTATGGAGAGCTGTTCATATCTGGAGGTGATTAAAGGCCAAGTATAAGCAATATTTGTTGAGACTTGTATCGATTATAAAAATTAATTCCGGCAAGATCATACTCTCGCAAGAATAAAAAGTTTTTTGTGCTTTTGTATTGTACCAACTTCACCTCCAACGAAACCAATGGCCACACTTTTAGATTAAATGTGAGTAGAGAATCGGCGTTAAATGGAAAAATGCAATCATTTTGAAAGTATGAAATGACACTCACCTCATCCACCTCTTTCCCATGCATGACATCATTCAGGTCAACTGTCAGACTGAGACAAACCATCATGTAAGAAGCCAATCTGTCAGAGCTCAAAGCAATACACTCTCCATGTTAGCTGGGGAAGTGATAGTCAGGTTAAGAAACACTATGACTGGTTATAACCATGTTCTCCATCGTCAACGCACCAGCATAGTTAAAAACAGAATGGCACTCAGAGCGCATACCTCTGCCAGGTTGAACAATTAATACGTTTTGTATTCCACTGATAGGTCAGATCTGCATCTGGACCATAAGCAAAATATAAATGGGCTTATCCTTGTAACCCACCAAACTCATCCACCAAGTTTTATCATAACCCGTCCACAACTTTTTGGGATGTAGTGCTTTATATCGTTTTGGCCCCAAATCTGAGTGGTGAAGAATGACTACAACAAAAAAAAAACATCAAAAAAAATCAATTGCATCCAGATCCAGATCTTCACCAAAATAGAATCCATTCGGCCTCGTCACACACCCAACCGGTCCACCAAGTTTCGTTTGAATCCGTCCACAATCTTTTGAGATATCCTGCTCACAGACAGACAGACAGCCAGACAGCCAGACAGACAGTGGTAAAAACATAACCTCCGGCCACCTTCGGTGGCAGATGTAATGATTCCTCCGGCCTGAACAAGCCAGGTCACCGAATCAAGATCGGGTTATTAAAACTTGAGTCAAACATTAAGAAGATCATTGTTTAAAACTGAAGCAAAAGATTAACCTGGGAGTGCAACACGGCAACGATTGTCCAAAACGCCTCCTAATTTTCTTCTTTGAGGTCATACAAGATCATGCATTATCAATTCAAGATCTCCAAGATCAACTCCAAGATCAAATCATTAAGAATTGAAAGTTTATCGTGACGTTGACGTTACACGTGTGAATATAATGTGGTAAAGCAAATTTCAGGGTAATTGACCTTGGAGCTTGGAAACACATCAGCCACAAAAAAAAAACAAATACACTCGCTCTTACATGTATAGATTTTCAATCCTCTTGTTCATGGTTTGGAAAATTTTTAAAGAAAGTTCATCTAACTTCTTAAAAGTGTAACAATAAATTTCTGCCAGTTATGAGATGCAAGGATATCTGAACGTTACGTATTTATTTTAAACGGATGATCATCGAAGTCTCATGGCGGAGTATGTACATATTGTTACATTGCAGGGGGATATACATACCAGTTAGGATGTTAAGTTAGCTTTGCCCATGTGCACACGTAGGTTAGAACACTTTCTGTGACTAGGGACCCATTAGCGTGGTCATTCTGTTTTTACATACGCCGTGAGAGGCAGTATGGTTCATTGTGAAGGCCAGCTGGGGAAGTTTCATTAATGCATATCCTCTCTGTACAACCAGGCAAGGTTGATCAAAGCAAGAAAAGGACAGGGGATGTAGGCAGAGAAACTCATGATGGTCATGGCAGCTTTCCATGTGTGGTTTGTTAAGTTCCCCCTTGCGGCCCGCTCAATGTGAATAGGAAGTCTGGTGTGGCACTGGTTAGAAAGAGGTCCAGAAAGGCGCACTGCTATTGGTGGCCTGTAAAATTCCGCACGATTGGTTCGGGCAGTGCTGGAGACATCACTTCGCTTGCGAGACATTACATGCAATGTCAGGCCACGGACGAAGGACGCTTGGTGTGGCAGAGGTGGTAAAAGGCTGCACATGACGCTGATGGGGGCGGTATTTGGAGTCAGCAGTCAGGGGCAGTTGATCAGCAGTTGAGACTCTTTGTGGTCTGAGCCCTGCTTGCTGACTACTGCCGCCGTTATCTCCTTCCCCCGGAGATCTCTGCCGTGCTACCCGCAACAAGAACAACATCTTTTGAAGTCCTTGCCTGGCTCCCCTCTGGTCAGTGTGAGCGACTGAATGCTTGAGGTGCGTTAGGTTCTTGCCATGCATAATTGTTATTTATTTACGATTTATTGTGTCCATCTTTTGTCTGGGATTCTTTGTCCATGTGGTCTTGTGCTCCATTAAACATTTATTCCATAAGAACATGTGCCCATCACATTTCCACCTCCCACATGCGTAAACCATTTCAGCATTTTAGTAATCCTCTTGGGTGGGGGGGGGACTTTAATTAGGATAATAACCTGTTTGCAGATACCAGCAGGATACAGGTTCCACCCAGAGAAGGAACTATGCTTCCCACTTGAGCATAGCCTCCATTAATTCAGCTATTCACGGAGCACATCACTTCAACATGGCGGGGTCGCATACCAGGCCAACACGACAATATATTGCATGCAGGGCAAAGACATCGGGAGACATTCGTATATTTTCACACAAATTAACAAGTGAGAAAGTACCACACTGCGGTCACAACCTGTGATGCAAAAAAAACACAAACCCAGGCAGTCTATAATCAGCAGAGGCCTACAGGCCTGATAATGTAGCCCCACCAGTGAACCAAGATGGCAGCCATATTATTTTGTCTGGGTGCCATGGTGGGTGGAGTTAAGTAACAAATATAGGTGTGGTCCAGAAGCTGTATGGCCAATGGGAGCACATTTCAAAAATCGACCCCCAACAAGAACCCCCAACAGCAACAACAATGGGGAGCTTTTGTGGACCTGCCACATGTTGCAGATAAAAAGACATGAGCACATCATAGATGAATATATATATATATATATATATATATATATATATATATATATATATATATATATATATATATATAAATATAATGGTATATATAATAATGGTATATGTAAGACTTGAACCTCATAGTATCTCAGCATGAGCCATAAGCTCAGATGGGAATGTAAAACAGGACACAAAGCACGATGCCTCAACATATTTCAACTGAGTCTCCAGAGTGATATGGTTCAGAGTAAAATGTCTCACTTGATGCACACAATGTTATAAATGCATTTCTATCATGGGAAGAGAACATGGAATATTGGATCCTGTTTATGCCACTGCAAGAAACCCCGATAAAATTCGACTATTGAACACTGTTTGAAATGAGGTCAATAACAATAACATCTGTTTGTAACCCTGTTCTCAACCATGTTCAAAAAACAATAAAATTTGAAAATACATTTAGAAGCTGTAAGCAGAATTGGAAGATTATTAATTATGCTCAGGAAGTTTGGTGATCATGTGTAAAGCAGTAAGAGAGAAGAGAGCAATCATGACAGTAATATTATATATATATACATATGTCTGGTGTTGGCTTAATGGCTAGGGTGGTGGGTTTGGGATCCTTGGGTCCCGAGTTCAAATCCTGCTCGGCGATTGAATTAATACCAGGTGGGGTTGACTCAGCCTATCATCCTTCCGAGGTTGGCAAAATGAGTACCAACTTGCAGGGATGATCGAGCCATCTGAGTATCCTGTGTTGGAGTGGCGACCCGCCCAGAATTGTGTCTAATAGCCCAGGAGACTGCTTCGGCAGCACTAATGCTCTGTACAGGGTGTGGTCCCGATGGATGGATGGATGGATGGATGGAAAATTATTTATATTGAGAAGAGCCACAATAGGTTGTGGCTCGGGGCTTACAAGTAACACAGTTAATGCAGCACATTAAGATAAGACAAAACCAAGTTAAAAGTTAAAAAGCCCACAGTTCACCACCATCTTTGGTCATCCCCCTATTAACAAACATGATCTTTTCTACCTCCATTAACCCTGCCCATATTCACCTCTTTCTGGATTTCCAGTTTTTCCTTCCACTTCCATGATTGAGCGTTTGCAGCTGTATTCATCTTGTTCACCCCGTGTCTGCCCCGAGCCCTCATTCTTCGCCAGGTCCCTTATTTCTCCAAGTCTCCTTCTATTTTGTCCCTCAACCCTGCAGTTGGTGTGTTCCCCCACCCCCTCTTCCTCCTGATATTTTTGTTGTTACATCTTGGTCCATTCTACGACCTAGCTACTCCCTGAGCATCGACTCTGTGTATAAATTAGATCAGTCTCCCAACTTTAGTGGATCCATTCAGTCATTTTATCACCATCACAACAATCAATCAATTTCCAATTTTTACCTGCCGAGAAAGTCATCCTTGTCTGGATCTTCATCAAACACTGATATCTCCAGCTCTTGACCTGGCACTTCATGCACAATTGCCTGTCAAAACAAGGACTAAGAAAATCTTTCCACCCAATTTTCAACCTCTACGTCTCCAATGAGCTACACATCTGATAAACAGTCCACAACATCTTAAAGTGCCACCAACAGTCTTACCTCATAAACTTCATTCCACACTGGATGCAAGCAGGTCTGAATGACCTTGCTCTTGAATGACTGGTTTCCCACATGCAGTACAGCATATGGGTCCGATCGGCCCTTAATCATACCCTTGAGCAGGTTGTCCTTACGCTCTAGGTCTCGAGCTTCCAGCAGGTGTATCCGCACGACACCCTACGAGGTGGATGATGGGTATATGTGAGTTTAACTCACAGCAAAATGGGGAAAAAACCAAAACAAAACAGTAACCAAACCTTTTACATGCACACATCATTACTTGTACATATTCAGTCCTGTTTTGGCATCTCTGGACCTGTTCTTAAATAGCTTAAATCTTGTCTCGATATCTGATATATATAACATCGAGACGTTGATGCATACACTAAACATCTGATATACATTGAGATGATGATGCAGCAGTGACTATCACAAAGTAAAAATTGAATCCTCAGCATGATTGACTACATGCACAAAATGATAAATGCCTAAAAAAAACAAAAAAAAAAAAACTCATGAAACAAAAGCAGTAGTGGAAAAAATATACAAAAGGTACTTCGAAGTAAAGTCAACCCTCAAATATCACGGGTTCAAATATCGTGGGTTTCAACTAATCACGGGCAACCTCTTGTGCTCCGATTTCATTATCGCAGGATTTCATTTCGACAAATCGTGGCTTTTGAGCTGAGATGAGTTATTGCTTGTGTCCTGTGTGTGAACAATTATCGCCCATTAAGAGCCTCGTGTTGTTTCTCGTGCATCGCTTTTTTATGGCACGCAAACCTAAAGTGATGGATAAAGTTAGTTGTGTCAAAAGGCAGAGAAAGATTATGATGTTAGGTGAAAAAAAATGATCGAGTTGTTGGATCTGATGGCTTGGGGTGAAAATGCTGCATCTGTGGGCTGCCTTCACGGGGTCAATGGTTGTAGGTAGAACCTTCCCCATTGTTCCCTTCCTCGTTCTTAAACCTTCACACGTCATTCGCAAACCTTTACTTTCCGACACACATATTCGAACCTCATTCCCAAACCATTATATGCCAATACCGGTACTTGAACCTCATTTCCAAACCCATATTCTCCGACACCTGTACTCAAACATCATTCCCTATCCCATAATTTCTGACACCCATATTCGGACACCTGTTCTCAAATACACATTCTCAACCGCAGCTCATGGAATTAATCGAGGTGAAGGAATTTATGCCGGAGAAGTTTTTTTTTTTTAACCACCTAGACGGGATTATTCTGGATGAGAATGCCATACCTCGTACCTTCCTCTCCAAACAGAAAAGATCGGGGTTCAAGGTAAGGTGGTTAAGGATTGTGTTACCCTTCTCCGATGTGGCAATGATGCAGGCGACTTCGTCTTTAAGCTAATGCTGCTTTTCCTGTGTCACACTTTCCTTGTTTACATGTCGAATTCTGCACAGCAGCTCCCTTTTGAACATTATCACAAATGTTGTGCATTGGAAAAACAAAACAGTAACCAAACCTTGCACATGTACATATCATTACTTGTTCAGCTTCAGTCCTGTTTTGGCATCTCTAGATGTGCTCTTAAATGGATTAAATCTTGTCTTACATAATTATCCATCTGCTGTAAACAATGCTGACTGTTCACAAGACCTACTGTACCTCATCTATCTGTCGGTATTCCAAAGGGATCGGTTATTGGTCCACTCTTTTTCTCTTTGTCTGCATGCACTTGGTACAATTTTATATAACCTCAATATCGATTTTTATGGTAACGATACAGACATCTATCTGCCTGTCCGTTCAACCTTATGACGTGCTTCCGCAACTCTGAATGTCTGTTTCTATAAAATTCAAATATAGGTGTCCGTGAACATTTTCAAACTCGATGCTGTGAAAACTGACATGTTGACAGCATAGAGTTTGAAAATGTTGATAATTAGTTGGTCCCTGGCCCCCTCATCCATCTTTATTAAGCTTCATCCACTGATAATGAAACTTAGGGATTACCGCTTCATCTCGACATCAGTTTTAAAATCTAGGTGTCACTATAAAAATATGGAATGGAATAGAATTGCAATATCGTATTTCTAAAATCTTTAAAACATATTTTTTTTCCACTTGTGTAAATCCTCTAATGTTTAAACCACAGGAAAAATGAAAGTTTCGTTCACACCATCATGCTATCATATTTGGATTAGTCCAAATCAATGTTTGCAGACTTGCCTGCTTCTTCTCGTAATCTCTTAAAAAAAATCATCCAGAATACGACGGCCAGGCTCAGAGCTTAAGCTCGCAAGTTTATTCACATCACTCCTTTCCGCAAACACCTTACTCTCTCACAGTATGCCAACATATAGATTTTAAAATGTTGCTGATAAAAAATTCAAGTTAAATATACATTGGTTCCTGCCGATATCACATTTTACTGCCCTGTAAGAATGCAAGTGTAACAACCAGGATGTAGACGATTGGTGATGCAGGTATCTTCAGACATACTCCTCCATTGTGGAACTCACTGCATTAAAAAAAATCTGGACAACCTTATCGATCGAGGTATTAAAATGTCTTAAAATCCATTACTTTTAGCTCATCACCCTGCACAGTGGGAGACGGGGCTTTTCAATGGAGCATGTGTCTGTCTGTCTGTCCAGGCCATAACATTTTCAAAAACCATTTTAGGTTTTGTCATCAAATTTTCAACAAACCTTTATTATGGGAATATGGCGAAAATATTCAAAAATTTGGTCAAAATGTGAAAGGGCAAAGTCATAGTGACAATAAGTACCGGGTATTATCCCCTCGGCTACACAAGGAATGCGAGACAGCCCCCTTTAAAAAAAGAAAAGGAAAAAAAGGAATCGCTTCCATGTTTCTTAATTTATTTATCATTGAGCAACAGTGTTTCCATAACCTTTTTATCAATTGAGTTTTTGTCATCAAAATGTTCAACAAACATTTATGAGAACATGGAGATCACAGATGAATAGAATGTACTTTTTTTGTTTAAATGGGTTTTCATCACGTCGTGTGGATGGGCTTTGCATGATGAGATACTTTCTAGTTACTTTTGCATTTTTTTTTCATTCCTTACATATTTTAACCTCTTGTTATTTGTAAATGGTTTTGAGATTTTTCTTCGAAATGAAAAGTACGAGATAAGAAGGTATTGTTTCTATACAAAGTTGAGGCATGTGGAAGAGCTAGAACACAAAATGAAAAATAAAAAAGAGCAGAACAGAAGAACACAGTGGAAAGCAGGGAAGCACAGCTTGGGAGAGGGACACAACAGAAAGACACTTGAAGGAAGAATGGGTGAAGGGAAGAATGAGAACAAGGGGAAGGGGAGGAGGACACAGTGGTGAACAAGCTGGACACAAGCTTAAAGAGAGCAAGAAGGGTGATGAAATAAGAGGAAGAAAATATCATGGATAAAGCAGAAATGGAACAAGAAAACATGAAATGACCTCAGGTGGTATTGAACAGGTATCTTGAAGCATGGGAGGGAAGAATGAGACAAAACAGACAGGAAGTTGTTTTCACAGGTGAGATAAAAGAGGAACAAAAGAGTGGAAGTGAGCGCAGTGAGCCTGCATTTTGAGAGTTTCACCAGAAGTGGGTTACTGGCAGACCGTGTGTGTGTGCGTGTGTGTGTGTGTGTGTGTGTGTGTGTGTGTGTGTGTGTGTGTGTGTATGTGTATGTGTATGTGTGTGTGTGTGTGTGTGCGCGCGCCCTGCAGAAAAACTGCATAAATGGGGGGAGCACATAGCAAGGAAAAGGCAGATTGTGAAAGACCAGAAAGGAGGCAATATAAGAAAGTGAGGCCACTGACTCTCTGCAATGCGGGATTAAGAGGTCCCGTGATTCAGTGTCTTTTCCAAAAGACAGGGTGGGTGTGACATTTGTCAGGTTTCAAAGACATATTCCAAATGTGTGATCAGCCCCTGATTCTATTAAGATTTGTAGAGAGGGAGAAGGCCACTGCCTACCTATCTGAAGTAAGAGGGATGCTACGACAGGGGTGATGTGGTCAGCGAAAATGCAAAAAGGGTTTTCCAGAGAATCAGAAAGAGCAGTAATGAAGATGAGGAACAGGATTGGGCCTAAGACACTGCCTTCGGTCACTCCAGAAATGATTTGAGGCAGTACCGTATGAAAAGGATGAGTGCGATGAAAGGGTGGGAAAAGAAAAGGGGAGGGAAGAAGTCAACGAGGAAGCAGGCGGGCTGAACACGTGGCCAACAAAGAACGAAGTGAACCATGAAACGTGGGGTAAGAGGGTTTCTTTTTTTTCTAAAAAAAAATATATATATAAGGAAGGAGTTAGACCGAGGTTCGGGATACGGATGGTGACTGATGATGAGAGGAAAGAATGACGAATGAATGTGCGAGTCGTGAGAAATCAGGGTCGGCCTCACCAGCCAAGGTAAACACACAAAATCAAAATAACCAAACAAGAATGCAAAATACAACGAAATGAGGATCGATATGAACAAAAGTGGACAACAATTAATGGTAACAAATACAAGTCCAGAACAGTTTAATAAGCTTTGCAAGCAGATCACTCGGAGAAAATAAAAGATGGCACCACCAGAAACTGGAAAGGTAGATTTCTTTCCAATGCACATTATGGATTCTGGATGACATGCTGTTCTTTTAATAGCCTGTTGAAACTTTCCCAAAAGTTCACTTTCACTTTCCTAACAAATGCGAGTGAGAAAATGAATTAACCCTTTGAATCCTGAGCTCCTTGGAATTTCGGCACTCCCACCCTGGGCTCCCTGGAGAAAAATCTGACCACTCGGGTAAATGGAGGTTTGAATAGCGGCTGGTAAAGCAGCCATCAGGGTTCAAAGGCTTCAGACCACAAATTGAAAAACATTACAAACGAAATTTGGAAACTTTTTTTCATTTTGCGAATTAATAAAACTAGTAGATTACCCATCCCATGGACGGGTGGCAGAGGTGGTGGAGGTCACGTGATTTTGTTGTCCTTCGCAGTTTGGAGATCTGCAGTCATGATTTAGTTCCTTTTAAGCGTACTATTTTTCTTTTTACGAATGAGGCGTGTTGATTCCTGAGTGGCTTTTATGGGGTTGTGATTGAAGATAGTCACGTGGAGACACCGAATATGTTGTCACAGCATTTTTTTGAAAATGTAGTGCAGTAACAGGCAATAATGAGCAAGTATGTACATTTTTGCTCGTGAGCTAAAAAGTATAGCGATCCAGAATTATGTATACCAAGTACAATATAGCTAAGTTTTGTGGACCGTTGGAGGAGATCATCTAGGAGGAGATAATAAACACTTCGCTCCATTATAGTATGGATAAACCTGCCATCACTGGTCTGTTCTGTGGTAGGCACATGATAGCATTGGACCAGTCATGTTCGGTGATGTTGCTCGGGCTGCATCACCAATACTCGGCTGCCTCGGCTTCACTTTTTAAACCCCCTAAATTTTTCTCATTCACTTGTGATAGCGAGCTAGAAAGTATAGTGATGCAGAGTCATGAATACTAAGTACAAGCCGGTAGGTGACATGGGTGGTCGCTACATAATTGCATACTAGTCATACATTTTTGAGGGATCGGGCTGAAATTTTTTGACAAAGAGGTTGATTATAGTGCGCATAAAAGCACGGAAGCCGATTTTTGATTCTCGAAAAAATATTTTTTTTTGTGATTTTTCAAAAAATTCAAAGTCCCATTGCTAGGCAACGGTGGTGTCCATAGCAACGGTGCTCAAAAGCATATAACTAGATCCTGGTATGAACCTACCTGTCAAGTTTCATCAAAATCGGTTGACTCCTCTGGTCTCCAGAGCTGTCCATTACAAACAAACACGCAAACATACAGACAGACAGATGGAAAAAGTGAAAATAAGGGTACTCTAGTGACCACCCAACAAACATACAGACAAGCCGGTAGGCGGACATGGTAGTCGACTACCCAATAGAACCTGACGCGATGGGCCCGGTCGATGGGGAATGACCTGAGGATTAAGCACAATAAAATTCATGATTCTAGCTTCAAGGGTTAATGCTGCAGATTGTTTTTTCGTTAAAATACCCCCACATTTAGAGGTTTTTTCAGCCGTTGCTAGGCAACGGAGGGGTCCATAGCAACGGTTCTTTCTCACACATAACTAGAACATACCATGAACCTACCATACCAGTTTCATGTATATCTGACTCATAGTCTCTGAGATATCACAAACTTCGTTTTTTTATTGTTTTCGACCAGGGTTCATTCAAAGTGCATCTTCTCCAACAGTTTTCATAGGATCCGACTGGAAATTTTTGACAATATGGCTGAATGTACTGCCCACAGTCACTCGGGGCCCGATTTTTGATTTTCGAAAAAATAAATTTTTTATGATTTTTCAAAAATTTCAAAGTCCCGTTGCTAGGCAACGGTGGTGTCCATAGCAACGGTTCTCACTTGCACACAACTAGGTCATGATATGAACCCACCAACCAAGTTTCATCGAAATCGCCATTGTATTAACGGAGCACTGGACCGAACAGAGGGACAGACAGACAGACAGACAGACAGACAGACAGACATATCGCCTCTTAGATGTGTTGTCTAGGTTTGAATGTCAACCCAGGTATAAACTGTCATCCTGGTGTTTCACAAGCAGGGTAATTCATCCATGTGTGTGCCGTCCTTCGGATGGATGTTAAACTGGGTGTCCCATCTGCCGGCATTAGCTGGTGGATGTTAAAGACCCCATGGTGTCCTTTGCCAAGAGTAGCTGAGCTATCGCTGGCACCCTGAACAAAATTTCAAGTTCCTGCCCGAAACGGCAGAGGGCACTGCATCAAAGGAGAACAACAAGAACAAGAACAAGAAAAACAAGAATATGACGATGAACAAGCAGCAGCAGCAGCAGCAGCATTGAAATTGTCCATTTCCCAGAGCAGAGTGATGGTCTGGTGTGGTCATGGTCTGAAAGTACCAACAAACCTTTGTACAAAAATGTGAAGGGATGGATAATTTGCATTAACTGGTGATGATCACAAACAAAAATTAACACTTTGAAGAAGTCTATGTCTGTCATCCTTTGCTATCCAAAAGGTTGAAGCACTTTACTGTGGCTTCATTCAATTACCAGCTTAAAATACCTGTGTAATATATCTCACATGCTTTGCATCATTTTACAATGGATTAACACTATTATTTGTAGAAATCACATGAGGTACACTGCTCATGTTTCCTGACACCCAGTAATCCAAAAATGTATTGCTGCGATCTACTTTCTTAATTAAACGGGTATTCAGCCTCTCTCAAGAAATATCCCACAGCTACAAAGTTTATTCATCCGCATGGTCATTCAAAACAATGGATTTATACCGAGTCCTTGCCTGACTTGAGATTTTTATTTTCAAAAGTTGACAAAACATTTATTGGCAACAAGATAGTAACATCACTTTGTTGCTTTAAAAGCTCTCCTGGCACCAAACAACCAATATGCACAACAGATGTCGATGAAAAACATGGCACAATCTATTAATAATTAAGTGGGATCCAATTTTTCTTTCAACAATCAGAACCATATTAATAATATAGTGGGCTGCAGCGAAGGTTCGCATAAACTGTAGACAGCACAGTATTATATGATGAAGGTACAATATTTTGAATATCAAAATAAACTTCCAAGTTATGATGACATCACGAGTAATCTATTTGCCGATCCGACTGCAACAAGAAGTCAGAAAGAAGTCCTTTCTTTCAAGATTCTGGGTCTCACTATCTGCCATGACCTTTCCTGGGAAAGGTACATTTCAAACTTCGCCTCCAAAGCCAGTCGCCAACTGGGAATCCTCCGTCGTGCAAAGTCCTTCCTCGGCCCACTTGAGCTCCTGACCACTTACAAAGCTTTTGTACGCAGCCTGATGGAGTACTGCTCTCCCCTCTGAGCTGGTGCTGCTGCCTCTCACCTTTCTCGGCTTCAAGCTGTAGAAACCAAGGCATTTCAGATCATTGGCATCTCCCGCAATGAGGCTGAGTCTTTGGGCCTCTCACTCTCTCACCGCAGGTTGGTCGGTGGCCTTTCTATCTTCTACCGTCTGCTCTCCAGCCTCGCCCTCCCCCCCCCACCCCACTGCTCTCTCTGCGATTTGTCCCCACCACATTTCCGCAGGGCGGTCAAGGTCCGCCAACAACCCGCTTCTGGTAAAACTACCAAAATCACGAATCACTGCTCATCTTCACTCTTTCATTCCTCTTTTTTCCCATCTTTGGAATAAACTCCCTCACTCTATTCAATCCCATTCTTCCCTCCAGGCCTTCAAAATAGCTGTTCACCACTACCTCTTATCATCCCCCATCCAAATCCTCGATATTTTCTACCCCCGATATATTATCCACCCAAGCCCACCTCCTTCAAATTCCCTGCTTTCCTTCCTGCAAGTCCCTGTAATATCCATCTTCTATTCCCCATGTTTCCCACCCCATCCCTCTCCCTTCCACAGATCTCCTAATGTCTCTGTTCCCCACTGTTTTGTCCCTCCCCCTCCTCTCCTTCTCATGCCCCCCTTGCTGTGTGTTGTGTGTTAGCTCTCACACGACCCTCGACAAGGTATACAAAAAACAAAAAAAAACAAAAAAAAACCAAGACCACAGAAGCCATTGAGTGAAATAAAATCAGAGAGGGAATGTTATTTATAGTCACATGAGGCAAAAATTCATTGTTACTGGGAAGGGAATTGTTTTTAAGGGTTAAGTTTAGCCTGCATGGTTTCCAAAAATATCAACTTCTAAATCTATCTACAAGAAGGCCGTGCAGGCAGACCACAAGCACCAGGATGTGAAATGGTGGGGATTGGGAAAGGGTTCATTCTGTTCTTTTCTTCCCAAATCAGCATGGTAAATGCAACCTTGAGTAAAAACGGACACATTCCAAACATAACCTACAGGTGCATCATTTTCCTAAAAGACGTCAGGGTCTGTAATTTGAAGTGCACAATTTAAAGCAAGAGCTGCTCTGTTGTCAAATGATGATGATCCTTCAGCTAGACAAGCACAGAGAGCTCAAAAACAAGTGTGTTCTCATTACGGGGGAACTTTTTATAATTTCCCACTGCAAGCTGAGTTGAATATACAAGAAAAGAACCCGTCCTTATGGATGAGATATATCCCCCAGATGTGTATTTTAGTACGACTTGTAATACCCATTACCGTTAGGAACGGCACGATGTGACACACATTTACATGGAGAGAATTGACATCCTCCCCCAACCCTGAACCCCTGGGACCATGAATTTTGTTTAACCACCTAAAACTAATTATATTTTTTTCCACTCATTCTGTCCAATGGTTCAGGAGAACATAGAAGCCAAACAAACCAGCCCACAAACAGACACTTCTCAAATTATAATGCGATTATTATTGAATGAGCATGCTGCACTGGACATTGTTGCGCCATGAATAGGTGTGCGCACAAACCTTTGGGATGGGGAAGCGGATCTGAGCGATCTCCAGGTCTCCCACGATGGGAATCGTAAAACGGTTGGGAAGTACCAGGTAATATGCTATTTGATCCATGATCATGGAGTCAGACGTACCACTGGGAAGACACATCACAAACTCTGTGTTATCTCTGTATCATCTGTCCTGCTGACATGCAGATCAAACTCCTGCATTGCAGGCCTTTTCTTTCAAACAATGCACTCAACTCGACTTTGGCTTCAATTCAAGAACGTATGTTGGCTTGTGGAATAATCTAACAATATAAACTACCCAAGCAAACAGGTTTATAAAAACAAAAGTATTTAAAATAAAATAAAATAAAATAAATAAAGAGTAGGAGGGTTAGAAAAAAAAACAAAAACAAAGGACAAAGTTTAAAGAAAGAAGCTGCATGTTGTGATCATGTGGAAGGGATTGTCATGCTTCACAAGGATCTACAGTATATACGTAATATGAAGAGGAATAGGCAGGAAATGAAGAAAAAGGGTTTGGAAGGAAATAAATCATTTACCTCCGCCACCACGGGTGAAGGAGATTATGTTTTCACCCCTTTCTGTTCGTTCGAAGAACAAAGAACCCTAAAATCGAAGATTTTTCAAGGAAATTGGTCAGTCAAATTTGTTATTCTGTCTGTCTGTATGTTTATCTGTTTATCCCCTTGAGGTCACAATTTAAAACCGATCTTCATGAAACTTCACCACATGATAGAGCCTGTCACAAGGAAGAAGCCTATTGTTTTAGAGGTCAAAAGGTCAACAGAGGCCAAAGGTCAACAACTTAGGTGAGATTTCTAAAATCCTCAATTTTCATCCCATTGACTTGAAATTTAAAGATGATTTATATTTCAGGTCAATGAATTTACCGAGCCAATTATTTTTGAGGTTAATTATTATTTATTAATTATTTGTGGACCAAAAGGTCAATCGAGGCCCAAGGTCAACAACTTAGGTGAGATTTCTAATATCCTCAATTTTCATCCCATTGACTTGAAATTTAAAGAGGAGTTGCAGATTTGATCATT
>NC_140968.1:74321193-74441193 GCF_056783735.1 Eptatretus burgeri | reverse complement strand
TACGTGAGTATATCCACCTGAAGTTCCAAAATCAGCTGCAATTATAATTTTGGCATGTTTTTTGTTGGAAATCACTTATAACATGTAGAAATGCAAAAAAAAAAAAAACAAAATCGAAATTTTGTTGAAAAAAAAAGTTGCAAAAATTTTTTTTTCTCTAACAATTTTTTTTGGGGGGGGGGAGTTGGAAATCACTTAAAACATGCAGAAATGCAAAAAAAATAATTAAATATTCTTTCAAAATGGCCGCCATGGCGGCCATATTGGATTTTGGACTAAGTCCAAAATCTAATGGCATGATCCTTGGACCATACCTAATCCCTCCACCAAGTTTCGTCGAAATCTGTCGAGGAGTTTTTCCATAATACTGTTCACAAACAAACAAACAGAAAGGGGTGAAAACTAACCTCCGATCTTCGATGGCGGAGGTTAATAATATACCCCAAAGGAACCTCCATGCCAAATATCAGCATCCTAGTACACATATTAAATGAATGGCAAGCTTCTAAATAACTTGCACCAAAAACTTTAACATTTTCACACTCACGCTGACGCTCACGCCGGGGGTATCGCTAGAGCTCTCTGTTCATCGAATAGGCGAGCTAAAAACGACAAGGTCCACCTGACCATGTGTTTGCTGCGACGTGGTTGTGAAGAGCATAGATCGACATTTTGTGTTCTGGGCCTCGTTATATTTTTCAATTGAATTTTGCTAATTTCCCACTTGAATTCCTCTTTTAAAGAATTCTGTTTGAAGGTAAATATTTGTGTTTGTCGTTTTTATGTATTTTATGCGTGTTTACTTATAGAAACTGTATTGCCATAATGAAACAGAAGTGTGTGTGTGTGTGTGTGTGTGTGTGTGTGTGTGTGTGTGTGTGTGTGTGTGTGTGTGTGTGTGTGTGTGTGTGTGTGTGTGTGTGTGTGTGTGTGTGTGTGTGTGTGTGTGTGTGTGTGTGTGTGTTGTTTCCATATGCGGGTTTCAGAAGGTGCACGGTCCCTCCCAGGTCTCGAAGTATCCACAAGTGTGTGTGTGTGTGTGTGTGTGTGTGTGTGTGTGTGTGTGTGTGTGTGTGTCTTCATCCTCTCTGCCTCCCCTACCCCCTCTCACCTTACACCTGTCTCCCCTCTCTCTCTCCCTCTCCCCCCCTCCCCTTTATTGTCCCCGTCAGCGAAGCGACGGGTTGTGTTTGCTCGTATTTAATATTCAGGAATAAATTCCTGCATGAGGATAGTGTGAAAAAGATTCTGACAACCCAGGACTCAAACCTAAGGACCTCATCACTTTTGCATTGACAACTTAATGAGTATATATATATATATATATATATATATATATATATATATATATATATATATGTTGTTGTTTGTCTTTCGGCTGCCCCCGTTAGGGGTCACCACAGCGGATCATCCGTTATGATCCGCATACTGATTTGGCACAGGTTTTACACCGGATGCCCTTCCTGACGCAACCCTGGTCGCCTCTTACGACACAGGGATAAGAACTGGGTTTCGCCATGATTCCAGGCTGCTCTACACCCTCTCATAGCGCGGCCCAGTGCAGAGCCCCATCCTCAAGCGATCCTCCAACCCAAGCTTCCGAGTAGCCGGATTACAGGCGTGCGCCACGACGCCCGGTGAGTATATGTATATGTATATATATATATATATATATATATATATATATATATATATATATATATATATTCAAAAGTAAAATATGAATTTGTTATTCAAAGCTTCATCCTCTTTTAAAAGTCAACCCCAAAAGAGTGAAGGATCAATGTGAGCAAGAAGAATGGACAAATGTTGCATAATAATCCATACAATGGCTTTGATATCCATACAATGTCCCCATGCAATAACAAAATGTGTATACATGGAAAGTTTGAATTTCTTCTTTTTTTAGGGGGGGGGGGTGAGAACAGCTCACACTCCCATTACATCCAAAACAGGATACAGGAAGAAACAAGGAAATTGAAATGCAGGAACAGAACATTTGGCCTATTGCATTCTTGGATGCCCCTCCACCTCGCAACTTAGTCTGAACATTTAACTGCATGTTACTTTTGAACATATTTCACTCCATTTAGTAAGACAAAACATACATTTGCAAACGTGCACAAAAAGTGCCATTCAGCAATTATAATAGTAGCTTACACCAAAGTGTTTCTCAAAAACCCTTACCTATCAGGCCATGCGAGAAGTCAAATAAGAAAGAGCACATATATTTTACCCACGAGAACCAAAACAAAAGCATTTTTAACAAAGTCAGAGATAATGATGAAATTTAACCCTTTGAACCTGAACGGCCGTTTTACCAGCCGCTAGTCAAATCTCCATATACTTGAGGGAGCCCAGGGTGGGGGAACCGAAAGTCCAATCCAAGGTGCCCAAGGTTCAAAGGGTTAAGCAATAATGTTTTGATCAATCATGAATACTCTAAATCACCATGAATTGTAAGAATATAGGTCACCTTCTCAGTTATTCAATGACATTGCACGTGGGATGATTGTGGATTGCAAATCCAGTTAAACTCGGTATGTTCTGGAATTATTCAACTCTGCATTTGTAGGAGGGTATGATTCACCAATGTCTGGTTTTGATTAATGGAGGCCCCACATGGGGAAAAGAAATGATTTCCACACTCCCGTGTGTGTCCAAATTGGAATTTATTGGGAAATCCATGCATAGCCCTTTCAATCTGTGTGCCCATGAGTGTATGTCAATAATACTAATGCGTCGTTCATGACCGGCAGTCCAGCTATAGGCACATTGGAGCAGTGGCCTCTACCACCCGAGTCAGGATTTTTACCAAGGTGATACGTTTGACCAGGCCGGCATGGCTGCGTCACATTTTCCAACCGCTGAATAAGTTTGGCAAGAAGCTTGGTGCTCAAAAACAAGCCCCCCGCCCCCACCTCAATCCTTATTCAAACTCATCTTTGTTTACTCTCCCCAGATAATCCTAAAAACCAAACACACTTGAATATAAACAACATTACAGCAATTACCTGAGGCCTGGGATGTCCAGCAAGTTGGTCAAACCAGTCCAGTTTATGTGTAGCAGCTGCAGGGAAAGTAAACATCGGTCATGGTTGGCACGATCCAAAGTGCATTCATGTACTGCAAAAACTCTTAGACAACAAGTGCAGTAAAAAGCAATAATGATGCATTACCAACAAAGGTTGTACACATCAAAAATTAAGGTGATGGCAATGCGAGGTAGCAATATTGTCGGAAGGCTATTTTTAGTTCAGCATCACAAAAGAGCAGTCTGTCTACCCATGTGGCTTCTGCACTTTTACCGTAGGCTACACACGACATCCAGCATTTTCAGTGTCAAAATGGCACACTCAAATAGCTCCAACAATTTGCATTTGGTGCTTCATGCACCATGGGCAAATATTATTTGCAAAAGTCATATTTGCTGCTTTTTGGACGTGACAAGTCACGAAACGGTTTGGAGGCCTGTTGCACAGGAGATTATAAATCGAGCACACAAAGACGGAGAAAACCGACTTGCAAATGTGCACATCCATGCAACATGAAGAAAACTCATATTCCAAAATATCTAAACTGATAACCATAGCTCTCGCCGTCTACAACTTATACACAACCTGTATAGCCACGATTCAACATTCGTTGGAGAACTGGGAGGGAATATTAAAATCTGACTCTATGTCTTGCGTTGTGACATGGTGATGGCTGTGTTAATTAAAGCACATCACATCAATCGCTTCTCATGTCATGGAGGATAAAGACGCAGATGAAGTCGAGGAAAGCCAAGCACTACTCCCCCTGTTCCCCAAAACGAACAAATGCACAGCTCTCACTACCAACAGATGCGAGGGATTTCCAGGGAGTTAATGAAGGTTGTTCTCCCAGCAATATGTAACCATTCTGCTACTGGCTTCATGGAAATCATATTGGTGATTGCATTCATTCAAAATGATATCATTATGGAGGTTCCTTACATTTGAAAGGTGGCTGGAGGTGCCTTCCTGAACCCATCCACGAATGCTAAAAGGAGCTGTGTCCATCCATGTCATGATTTATTCTAATGGGTTCCTGCTGTTGTAGAGCAATAAAAAAAATGGTACTGTTGGAAAAGTTAATCATCGATTTACTTGAAACAAAAATTTCAACGTTGTAAAATGTTGTGTTCGTTTAACCACAAAAATGCCTTTTAACATGACTTAGATATTAATGTAGTTGTTCCAACGACACCATTTCTATTATTCTACGACAGCAGGAACCTTTTAGAATAAAGCGCGATGAACACAGAAGGAGCACACAAACAACAACCACATTCACCACAACAGCAGCAGCAACGACGATGACTGTAACGGCACTCGGTGGAGCGCATCCTTCCGCCAGGCTGAACAGTTTACGTTTTGTATCCCACCGATAGGCCGGATTTGCATCCGGACCTCGGATCTGTCTGAATCTGAACCAAAATCTGAATCTGAACCAAAACCAAAATCTAATTGGCTTGTTTTTGTCACCTATGCAACTCATCCACCAAGTTCTGTCATAATACATCCACAACTTTTTGAGATATCATGTTGTACATCATTTTAGCCCGATCTCACAATGATGAAGAATTACTATAAATTGATAGCATCCGGATCCGGATCTTCACCAAAATATAATCAATTCATCCCAGTCACCCACTCAACCTGCACACCACAATTTCGTCTGAATCCGTCCATATTTGATATATCCTGCTCACAGACAAACAGACAAACAGACAGGGGTGAAAACATAACCTCCATCCACCTTTGGTGGCAGATCATTTTTTTCCGGCGCTTCACTTAATTTTAGATATTCTTAAGACTCACAATTTGACATGCAATACGTCTGTGAAGTTCAACATACCATCTTTTGATTAAACCCTAACTAACAGTGATGCGACGGGTCTTATATGCTAACATAGATTTGAAACAAAACCAAAACCATCCTGCCACACACATACAGCAACATCTTGCATCCTGGAACCTATCAGTTATGCCTGTTTGAAACTTATGAAGCGACTGATTAACATTGTACAACACATTTAACATACCGGTACATCTACCTTATCAACACCACCAATGTCCGAACATGGAAACCGACAAATTTATCAACGTCGGTCCAGCATGCGCCACATTCAAAATCTCAATGTCGGTCTTTTTCCAATACACGGTGGCCGCAGATAAGAAAAGTTTTAATGTGTATAAAGCAACGCTTTATTCATCAATTATGAACAATCCTTTGTGGACATTCAGTATATTTTGCATGAACAACATGTTCATCGTGACCATCGTTTTGCCGATGCCCGCGTCTTTCAACCGACGGACAAAATTATCGAGTACACCCAGACACAAGTCCTTATTGATGGGATTGAACAACTGCACAGCTCTCACCCTCAGCTCCAGTTTGAGGGAATTACCGAGTCATGACTCTTCAAATATCCACATAGAATATAATCATGTGACGAAGTCAGTGCAAAGAAATAGATAGACCAAGTTCTTCCACGTTAGTATCAGTCTCAAAATGTGACAGAAATCACACAGTAATCAAAAGTTTCACATCAAAAAATTCAAAAAAATTCAAGAAAATTAAACCATCATTTCATGGGCCACCCTGAATAAACCACCTTTGTAATTTTTGTGCCGTTTATAAATGTCATGATATGCCAAACACCGTCCTCTTGAAAGGAATCAGGAGCTGCACATTTTGTGCAGTCTGCATCTGCTGGATATATTTCAAGAGCACTTATCAAAATATGAGCACGATCTCCTTCAGCCGCACTCAATTACCTGCGCCTTAAACAGTATTCATGCAAAATATCCAGAACTTAATCATTCAAATATACCATAGACGCATATGGGGATCATTGCACTAACCTCCTCAAGAACCATTATTCGTGCAATTTTCTTCCCTCTCCTTCCTTCCTTAAATTTTACTCCATATCCTCATCTTGACTTGCTTTTCTCAATTTACACCCCTCACTCCCAACATGCACACAAGCACTTACCGGTCGTCTAATAAAAAAGAACGTGAGAGCACCAAACAGTGGCATCTGGCTGATCAGTGGCTCAAGGACAACACGCAGAGTCCCGTGGAGCTACAAAGTACAGTATACACACAGTGAGCATCACATGAAAAAGCGAAATCAAGTTTTTCAAAAAACTGACACTTACTAAAGCTGGTAATTATCAAATTTATCACTTTACATCTTTATGGGGGAGTGAGGGGGTTGGGGGGGGGGTATCATGAATTAATGTAAATTTCTGCAGAAGCAGCCATGTCTTGCCTTTGTAGGTTCCCGATATGCTGCAAAGAAAAAAATCTTTTATACTATAGTTAACCCAAAGACTGGTGGACGAAGTTGGAGATAGATAACATGAAGACAAATTTATCATGAACTGAAGTTCTCACCATTTAAAAAAAAGGTACTTCATATGGTAAAGGGACGGCCAAAGGGTTTTTCAAAGCGAACCATTGTAGATTTGAAATCTCCTTCTTTCCTCGGCTGATATGAAGCAAGTGGGAGCGGACAGACATTTAACAGGTGCCAAAGGCATGGCCATTTTGTAGTCTAACAGCCACACGGCTTGGCAGTCATGATAAACAAGTTTCACCAAGCACCTGACTGAGACCCCCCCACCCCACACAACAGAGATGTACCTGCACATTCTTTGCCCCAGCCTTGCAGAAGTACTTTGGAATTTCCACATCTATTTCACAGTCACCCACATAGCTGTAGAAACAGTGATAATGGTCGTCAACATATTTTCCTTGTGAAAAACCAGTTTTACAACGTTGTGAAACATGCAGTGAGTGGCACCTGGGCACAGGAAAACAGGAATGCTGTATTGACAATCCTTAATCGAAACTCTAAAGCCTTTTAATTACGTAACAATGTTTTTATTCCGTTGCTGTCAAGTGGGAAAAGGTTCATTAGGTGATTGGAGGAGAGAAAAGGTCAAGAAGAATGAGAAAAGACAAGAATAACATGAGTGATGGGGATTGAATCAGACTTTTGGGGAAATTAGGGGGTGGGGTATGGGGGGGGTTCCAAAACTGTCATTTTCATGACACAATGTGTAGGTTTTTCACACTTCAATTGGCATGATTGTTTTTCTCCTAACACTGAGCACTATCAGGTGAAATGCTATAGAATAGGCGTTGGGAGCGTCCGGCTCGCAGGTCATGTTTGGCCCGCGACATGTTTCAATCCGGTGCCCACGCGGTGATATTTCATGCAGTATTCAAAGTATCTATCATCACAACAAGTTTTTCCCACACCATGGACACTCATCAAAAGGAAGCAATCTCAGAAGCCACATTAGGTAAGTTACCTTAAAATTACAATTGGTGTTATTTAAATGAATATGGTTTCCTATGTTACTTTTCTTTAGTTAGTATGAAGAATCAGCATGTTTAGTTCCATTACTTACCTGCATATGTACTATTTAAATTACTAACAGATAACTAGGCATACGTATATCCGGCACACAGCAATTTTAACAATAGCTGTTATGGCCAGGCCCTCCAACTGGGAAAGGTCCCCCATAACCCCTTCCACCCGCAATATAATATAGATAAACCACTTTAAATTCTGTTCAAAGATCTGATCTCGGGTAAAGTTGGACTACATAACTCATTTAGGATTGAAACGCCCACTATAATTAGGTCAATTTCAAGGCAACAACTTGATAAATGGGAGGAAGAAAGTTCAGCTATTAAGGCCAAAGCTATAAAAGGTAAAGACAATTAGCCCAACCTTATAAATAGCTTTACTTTACAAATATGTTACTTTTCTTTAGTTAGTTTTCAGCTTACTGACATCCTCCATCTCCTCTCCCTGTCAAGGCTGGAGTGCCACATGGCAGTGTTCTGGGACCAGTCCTATTGCTGATCTTCATCAATGATCTCCTCTTTATCTTCTTCGCTCATGACTCCACCCTCTGCCATAACATCCCCCATCCTTCAGATAGGCAGGCAGTAGCCACTTCCTCCTCTGCAGACCTTTCTGGAATGACGAGCTGGTCAAACACTTGGAACGTGACTTTCAATCCAAACAAATCTCACACTCACTACCATCTCTCTCCGAAAGGACCATCTGGAAAACCCTCCTATCTACCTTCTTAACAATCCTCTTGAAGAAGTTTAATCTCTCCAACTCTTGGGCCACACTATCAGCCATGATCTTTCTTGGGCAAACTACATTACGAAGTTGACCTCCAAAGCCACTGGCCGAAAGGGCATCTTCCATCGTGCAAAGTCTTTTCTTGGTATGCCTGAACTCCTAGACATCCACATGGCCTTCATCCACTGCTTGGTGCTGTTCCTCTGGGCTACCTCCCTTGCTTCACATCTTGCTCAGCTTGACGCTGTGGAGACCAAGGCATTCAAGATTATTGGAATCTTCGCGTGATGAACCTGAGTCTATGGGCTTATCGCTTCACCATCGCAGACAGGTTGGTGGTCTCTGTCTTCTACTGCCTCCTTTCTGATCTTACATTCTGTGCTCTCTTTCCGTGCTTTGTCCCCCCCTGCCCCCAGTTTTCTGCATCAACCCTCTTCTGGTAAAATTGCATAAATCCAGAATCACTGCTCACCTCCACTCATTTGTTCCTCTTTTTTTGTCACCTGTGGAATAAACTTCCATATTCTCTTCAATATCATTCTTCCCTCCATGTTTTCATTACAGCTGATCACAGCCATCTCAGATCATTCCCCATCCTAAATCATGATATTTTTCTACCCCCATTTACTCTCCCCAAGCTCATCTCTTCAAATTTCCAGTTTTTCCTTCCTGAACGTTTGCTTCTTTATCCATCTTGTCCACCCCCTCTGTCCTCACGAAGTCCTCATATCCCTTATCTTATAAGACTCTATTTTGTCCCTCAACCCTGCTGTTTTTTGCTTCCACCCTTGTCCTACTATTCATTTTGTTGCATTGCATCTTCATCGATGCAAAGTTGAAGCACCTCCAAGAGCATGAGAGTGAGTGTGTATATATGTATATATATATATATATATATATATATATATATATATATATATATATATATATATATATATATATATATATATATATATATATATTCGTTGCAGTGTTTAACTGCATGTGTAAAAACACTTGAGCAGAGTACAAACTGAGTTTGTTACCCAATACTCAACAAAAACCAATCAGTTAAATGTACACACTTCCTTTTCAGAAGATGGAGTTTAATCACTTTTGTTGAGCCAAAATCTCTCCTGTTATAATAATAATAATAATAACAATAAAAATGATAATAATAATACTAATAAAAACAACAAGACTTTAATTGCTCGGCAAATAAGTTGATTGGGAACATTTAGCTGCAAAATAGCAGAGTTCAATAAATACCTCATGTATTAGAGGGAAATGCAAACACAAGTGACAATTGCTTGTTGACAAGATAGAGTAACCACCATACCAAAGCATCATGTGGTCCATGTCCTTGCACATAGCATGTGATGAGTCCCACAATTCTGCCAACTTGGCATGACACCATAAAATTGAATTGGAACACAGAGTCCTGCCTACAACAGTCTAAACGTGACCCCTCTACGATCAACAAAAGCAGAAGAGTTTTTGCCTCTTCGGTAAAACTCTGATAGAAAGACAAACAGCAGCAACAACCACAACAACAACAACAATTATGTCTTGCTCAATGGCCAATAATATACATCTATACACAATATTTACACCATTTTGAAATAATGTGTCGGGACAAAGGAAAACAAGCGACTGTCCTTCCGATTGGTTGTACTGATGATCTTTCATTTACAAAAAATCAGGGTTCCATCGATGAGACGCTGCCTCACTTGAGTGGAGAGGCAAAGAAGTGACGAGGACAATCAAAATTGGAGCATGCCACGTTGTTGTGGAACTGGAGAATGAGTGAAATTTTCAAAAAGGAGGTTGGATCAAGACTAAACAAGACGTGATGGCATTGTGTGGAGAGCAGTAACTCAACCCACTTATTCTATTTTTAAAACACATGCAGACCACAGTGAAAGGGCATGCATACTGAAGGATATGGGCTTTCCATAGGATTATTATTGTGGACCCATACTCTTGAGCTGAGCATTGGAACTGCCGAAGCATTTTTTCCTTGGCTATTTGGCACAATCTGAACGGGTTGCCACTCCAACCATTTCTTGGAGCACAGCTGTGCCATTGATGCTGCACCCCTTTTACCAGTACACCGGTACTCATTTCGCCGACCTCAAGAGGACGACAGGCTGAGTCAACCCCACCTGGTGTTAATTCAGCAACCAACAGGGCTCAAACTCAGGATCCGAGGATCCCAAGACAGCCACCCTCACCACCAAGCCAACATCAGGCTTCCATGTGATTATAATGTGCTGTCTTCCCTATTACCCGCACCCCATCTTCATTACTCCGTCTAAAAAAAAACATAAATTCTGTGCACTGTGGAATTTTAGCTCAAACTTTCCAATAATGACCCCCTCTCCCAAACTTCTGTCTACATTTTATCCATTTATGGCTTCCAGTGTCGATGAATCTCAAGCACCCAAGTCCAGTGAACAAATAGCAGAACAGGCAAACTATTCTTTAAGACATCATCCTTTAAGACACACACAATGTTGCTTCTTGCCTGTTTATTTAATTACCGCAACATATTACTTTCAGCCCATATTTAGAAAATTATGGTGACATACAACCCGTAATTGAAATTATCATTTTGACAACTCATCAAACCGAAGAAAAACATGAATCAAAACAATGAAAAGTGAAAAAGCAATCTTTATGAAAAAGGGAAGTTTCTTTGTATCTATTTTTAAACACAGCACCACCATACTTGTAACAATTTAGAAAAACATGCCAGGATAACCTCCTTTCAACAACTGTCATGACGATTGCAAACTCTTTATAGTGCTGTCTTTTCTTTATGATCTCAAGGACTGGCGTCCCTTTAATTTGTTTTGTTTGAGTGATCAACTAAAATAGATCCAAAAGTTAAATTTCAACCTCACAGAATTAAGATTCTCAATGAACTCATGAGCTTCAATTTAACTTCATATTATGAAACAAACCTTGAATTGAGCAAGACATTTTAGTCATGCATCTTCACATTTTCCAAACTCAGTTTCAGAGCATGAAGCCAAACTCGCGTGAACGGGTGCCAACGGCATGAAGTGTGGTGTACTTGGAATTAAGGAAATCAACTACACAGTCTGGTAATTTAATATGTCGGGCTGGCAGGATGTCCCACGAGTATGTACACTCACTTCTGAGCTGTCTAGCCTGGGTTTGATTCTCAGCCCAGCTACAAACTGTCGCCCTGGTGTCTCGCAGGCAAGGGTAAGGAATCGATGTGTGCGTCGTCCCTTGGATGGATGTTAAATTGCCTCCAAGTTGCCAGAATTAGTTGGTAGACATTAAAGATACCACAGTGTCCATCGTGAATAAGAAGGATTAGAAGAAACGATATGTCTTTGTCCCACAATGCCTTAAGATATCCGTTAAGAGGAATAGACTAATTCTGTAAACCACTTAACTGAACAAGAGTACACTGCAAAAGTTAAATAGACAATTGACGTCCAAAGTTTAACATTACAAGCCATGAGGTGGCATTTCATTTGGTTGCAAAGAATCAGCATAGATTTCCTGCACATAAGGAAAAGAAAGGAAGCGGTAACAAGAGGAAGATAAAATTAGGAATGAAGAAAAAAGTGGCGAAAAATACCCTGAAAATTTCTTCATGAAACACGAGGGAGATTATATATCACAAGCAATTAATTATTATTATTTTTTATTAAAAACAATACAAACAAAATACCAGAAAATTGAATTTTACACTTGGAACTTGTGTGTTGTTTACAAATACTTGCACCAAAATCAGTACCTGATGTGGAGATCCAAGATAATTTGCCTCTTGTCCACATTCTCCCTGTAAGCTTTAACACCATTGATTCTTGGAGGCTAAAATAAATAATAGGTGCATTAAAAAAAATACAACATCTGAGACAGAAGAAACATTAAGTAAGATTAAAAATTGTTAAAAACATTAAGCAGGGTTAAATGGCAACACCAAACTTTTCATCTGTCATATTGAGTACATTCAAAATTAGAACGGAACACGGTGGAGAACATACCTCTGCCAAGCTAAACAGTCGACATTTTTTATCCCACCAATAGGCCAGATCTGGATCTGGACATGAACCAAATTGTAATCGGCTCGTTCTTGTCACCTACCCGACTCATCCACCAAGTTTCGTCACAACTCGTCCGCACCTTTTTGAAATATCGTGCTCGTTATCTTCTTTTTTGGCCCAATCTCTCAATGGTGAAGAATCCGTTGTAAAAATGCTAGTATTTGGATCTGGATCTTCTCCCCCACCAGGTTTTCTGGTGAGGAGGGTGTTTGGATATGGACACCCAGCAGGATTAAAAACAAAACCTGTCAAAGGGCGGAGGAGCTCCTTGTGAGCCAACGGCCATCCATATCTAGTGCCCAACTGTGTCTGCGGACGTCCTCCTGCAGTTGGGTTACTTCTTATTTGGAGGTTGGTGGCAGGATTTGCACTCCAGCCACCGTAAAACGCTTCATTCCGCAAAACGCAAAAACGCAAAAAAATCTGAAAACCCACTCCGTGGGAGTACCTCCTGTGCAGCTTCCCTTCGCAGGGCAGCTCACCGGATGATGGGATTGGGGCAAAGCCTTCGGGACCCCCAATCTTTGATAGGAGGGAAACCACGGGGTAACATCCTTGGGTCAGATTGCGGGAGAGTGTGTCGGAGTGGTGCTGAGGTGTCGTCCACCAGACGGCGGTCTCCTTGGGTTAACCTGAGGCGGTCCCTTCGGGTGGGTGCCTGGAATGTCCTATCCCTAAGAGAGGATGATCACCTGTCTCTGTTATCATCTGAGCTCAAGCGTTTGGACATCGGGATTGCAGCTCTCTCTGAGGTTCGGAGACCGGATTGCGGCGAGATAATGGTGGGTGGTTACACCTACTATTGGTCTGGTCGCTCTGATGGTTACCATACCCAAGGAGTTGCTGTAGCTGTGTCCAATAAGCTGACCCCAATGATAATTGAGGTAACACCGGTCAACGAGCGTATTATGAGATTAAGGATTCGTCACTCCTTAGGTGTCATTTCCCTGGTCTCTATTTATGCTCCGACTGAGGCGAGTGATCTTACCGTGAAGGATGCATTCTACGCCACACTCGAGTCTGTGGTTGATCAGTGCCCCAGACGAGATACACTTCTAGTCTTGGGGGATTTCAATGCATCGACTGGAACTGATAGGGATGGTTATGAGGTGTGTGTTGGTCCCCATGGGTCAGGAACTATGAACCAGAATAGCACTAAGTTCCTTGACTTTGCAAGAAGTCATGGACTTAGGGTGGCTGGTTCATGGTTTCAGCGCCCGCAAGCTCATCGCTGGACTTGGTATTCCAACGCTGGCGGTGTGGCAAAGGAGATTGACCATGTCCTCATTGACGGTCGTTGGAGGATGATCCAGAACTGCAGGGTCTACCGGAGTGCTCAGTTCCTCAATACTGACCACAGGCTTGTTGTAGCAACTCTAAAGCTGCACCTTAAATCCTGGAGAATGGTACCATCCCAGCCTAGGCTGGATGTTGCCAAGCTCAGGGATGAGAGAGTAGCTGAGGAGTTTGCGAACAGGCTGAGTGGACACTTGGGGGTCTGGGTGCTTTGGGGGTCCTGAAGAGTTGTGGAGCACCTTCAAGACCACCGTCCTTGATGTTGCCGGTGGATGCCTTGGAGTTCACCGCAGGGCAAAGAAGAATTTTGTCTCTCAAGGGACACTGGATACCATTGACCAGAGTCGCAGGGCCAGGCTGAATGGCAGAGCTGAGCTGTTCAGGGAGCTGAGGCGTAAAACTGTACGTGCACTGAGGGTGGACAAGGAGGCCTATGTGCGAGGAATCTGTGAGGAGGTAGAGCATCACCTGTGGACAGGTGATTCTCGTCCCGCTTACAGGGGAATTCGCGCATTACGTTCATCCAAGCCCATCCCTCGGAGCACTGCAGTTCGAGCAGAGAGTGGTAGGCTCTTGACAGAGGAGTCTGAAGTGAAGGCTCGCTGGGCCGGTTACTTTGAGCGGTTGTACCAGGCTGATCCCCCAGCTGTCGAGTTGGACGTCAAGGGTGTTACAATCCCTGTTGCTGACCCTCGAATCAACTGTGGTCCACCATCGCTTGTGGAAACACGGGCTGCGGTGAACCAGTTGAAACGGGGCAAAGCTCCAGGGATCTGTGTCATCCATGCTGAACTTCTCAAGGCTGGTGGAAATGCTGCACTCGCGTCGTTGCATGCAGTTTTGTGCTCTGCCTGGAACACAGGCATCATCCCAACTGACTGGAAGAGGGGCCTTGTTGTCCCTCTCTGGAAACGGAAGGGTGATCGCCAAGACTGCAACAACTACCGAGGGGTGACGCTGCTCTCAGTGCCGGGCAAGGTCTTTGCTCGGATAATTCTTGATAGGGTTCGCCACCATCTGCTTGAGCACCAGCGTCCAGAGCAGTCAGGCTTTACACCAAACAGGTCAACGATTGACCGTATCCTTGCTCTTCGTGTCCTCACTGAACGCAGACGAGAGTTTCGGCAGGGGCTGCTTGCAGCCTATGTTGATCTCTGTAAAGCGTTCGATTCAGTGAATAGGGATGTCCTCTGGAGGATTCTTGGTCTTCGTGGGGTGCCACCGAAACTGATCGATCTGATGTCTGAACTCTACTCTGGTACTGAGAGTGCTGTGAAGTGTGGTGGTACCACCTCTGACTTATTTCCAGTTGTTACTGGAGTTCGTCAGGGATGTGTACTTGCCCCCACACTTTTCAGCACTTGTATGGACTGGATTTTTGGGAGGATGTCGGAGAGATCAAGTTGCGGTGCATCGTTTGGCAATGTCAAGATCTCGGACCTTGATTTTGCAGATGATGCAGTCATCTTTGCGGAGACTTTAGACATCCTCTTGGGGGCCCTCGAGGTGCTGAATGAGGAGTCGGAGCCGTTGGGATTACGGATTTCTTGGGTCAAAACAAAGATCCAGGCTTTCGGTGACATCTTGGATGCTGCTGTCCTGTCTGTGTCTGTTTGTGGTGAGGATGTTGAGGTCGTGGATAGATTCACTTACCTTGGCAGTGATATTCATGTCTCCGCAGGTTGTGAGCCGGAGGTCAATGAAGACGTCTGGGTCGGGCCTGGGAGTCATGGATTCACTGGATCATGGGGTGTGGCGCTGCCGGTACCTGTGCGGGAGGACGAAAGTCCGAGTCTTCAGGTCCTTGGTACTTCCAGTCTTGCTCTATGGGTGCGAGACTTGGACTTTGACCAAGGATCTGAGACGGAGACTTAATTCCTTTGGTACCAGGTCTCTTCGGAGAATCCTTGGCTATCGCTGGTCGGATTTTGTGTCCAACGAGCGGTTGCTGAGAGAGACTCGGATGAGATTTGTTACCTGCATAGTCCGTGAGCGTCAGCTGCGGCTGTATGGACATGTGGCTCGTTTTCCTGACGCTGATCCTGCTCACCAGATTCTCTCAGCGAGGGAGTCTCATGAGTGGAGGAGGCCAGTGGGCCGACCACGTGCCTCATGGTTGCAGCAGGTTGACCATCATCTCAAGGAGATGGGGATGGGCCTGGCATCTGCCTGGGGGATGGCCAGACGGAGGCCCCTGGAGTACCGGCGGAAAGTGGACGCAGCGACGCGCTGTTCTGGCACATGCTCCCATACCTGACCTGACCTGATCTTCACCAAATTCGAATCAATTCATCTTTGTCATACAGCCAACCTGGCCACCAAGTTTTGACCAAATCTGTCCATAACTTTTTTGAGATATTCTGCTCACAGACAAACAAACAGACAAACAGGGGTGAAAACAACCTCCTCCACCTTCGGTGGCAGAGGTAATTAAAAAAAAAACTTCAAAAAAACTAACCCTTTCAAATTACTTGGTGACAACTCGAAATTTTGGTTTACACAAACAAACCATTAACCGGCATAAAGAGAACCATAATCCACTGCAGATTGTATTATTGTACAGTATGTATCGTGTTTTTTTTTGTTTTTTTTTAACCAATCAACCAGCTTGGCATTTCCTTCTGAGTAATGTTGCATCCTGTGGTTTTCTAGTGAAGTGCTGCAGCGGACATAAAGCAGGGTGTGGTGATGCAGCCTTTTCAAGTAGTTTCAGAACCTTTTCCTTTCTTAAAATCTGTACAAATCCCAACAATCACACACCATAATGCATTCCAAAGCGTCAAAAAGCTGGGCATGCAGCCACAGTATGTAATCTCAAGCTAAGTGGAAAATGTTCATGTTCATCTGTATGTTTACCACCATTCATGAAAGTAAGACATGGGGTGGGGGGAGGGGGATTTTTGAAAAAGCAAGCAATATGGCACCTTTTCCCCAAAGTTAAGCTTCGTGAAGCTCAGAGTCTTTAGGTAGTCGTTTGCTCCCCGTATGGCCGGCTCAATGGTATCTTTGAAAAGGCCCTCCAAGTAGCAGCCAAAGAAAGGCCATGCCTGAGTTACAGCCTGCACGTGGCACAAAGCATATCAGGGAAAGAAGGCCATCATATAATAAATAATAAAATAACCCTTAATTTGTTTTTATACTTCTGATTTTCAGTCATGCTAATACAGTCGTATGTTGTCTCCATGTCCTTTATAATGGTTCTTTTAAAGTTCGAAATATATATAGTTTAAAAAACATTTTTCTGGAAACCATCAGGAGATAGAATTTGACAGGCTCAGATGGCATCAGTGCCCCTATTCTCAAATCTTGCTCTGCCGCTCTTGCTTCTCCTCCATGTGTGCTATTCAGCCTGTCCTTCCTTGGCTCCCTCACGTTTCACTGGAAGTCAGTTAACATCACTCCCATTCATATTCAAGCTGGTGGTACGCTGCAATCTCACAACATACTGCATCCCTATTCATTATATTTTCTGGGTTACTAGGTTTTCTCTCCCCCCCCCCCACCACCCCCCAATTACACCCCCTTAGCCCCCACCATTCTCTCTCCCCTTTCCCCATTCGTTCAATCCTCCATTTGTTGCATCCACCCATGGCTCCACTGCCCACTGTCAGTATACTGCATTTTTGCCTTCTGTCGCTTCAAAGTTCGATGAGCTTCGGTTTTGGAAACAAAAAGAGCATCTACACTAATAAAAGGCAGTGTGTCAGTGTGTGTCTCCTCCATAACTCCAAAACCATGAAATCTAGTAGCCTGAAACTTTGTATGCTTACTAAGAAAACTCCAAGGAAGTGCGAGAGTGAAAATTGGGTGTTTGGATTAATGAAAACATCCCTTTTGAAGATAATTAATGGCCTTATATAATTATATCCTTTATCAGGTGCTTCCTCGGCCACCTCGCTCTTTGGGGTCTTAAAGTGTATCCTAGGTAACTTCGCTGGGATCTGAAGCCACCATGTTTTTTTGGCCTGCTCAACCATGCCTTGACATGGAACAGGCCGCAACGATTTAGTTTCTTTTTTTCACTTTCTTCACTCATATTATCGAATGTATGTTCATCATAGCTAAGAATCGCTGCATACATTGCAATGCTTATAAACGTCCGGAGACATCAGCGTTCGCTGCTTTATTTCATTTTCGCACATGCAATAACCTCGAGAATCTCTTAAACTAAGCAGAAATACAAAATGTAAGCTCCAGAATTGAACTTACAAGCAGTTCCAACTCCTAAAAAAGTGTTCATTTGTCCAATTCGAACATATTTGACATTTTGGGCGTCTCCGGAGTCCGGGAGGTGTATGCTTAACATGACGGTTCGGCGATTGCTAATCGCGTGCCAAGCGAGCTGTCTCTTATCAACCGTTTTGTTGGAGTGCTTAAGCCACTTGGCGAGCGCTCTACAATATTTGCACTGTCAGTGAATACTGCATGTCGATTGACCTTAACAATGTTCAGGGGCACTTGCGTGCATTGTTGGCCACATTTTGTTCTGTGGTGAAACAGGCGGTTGCTGGCTTGCTGAAAATGTGAAATTTTATTTTCTATGACGTTTCCCCTTTTTGTTCTTCAATTATAGGACCCACCACTTCGGCACAGATAAATACAAAGGAAAATTGAACATTTCGCTTTTAAAAGTTTTTTTTTTTTTTCGCATTCCGCTTTTAAAACGATTTGTGCATTGTGCGATAAAGCCACTTGGCGCACGTTCAAGTTTCAATTGCAATACCACAGTTCGATACCGGAGGTAGCAAGGCAAAATAAATTATTTGATCACAATAAGAAAAAATATTTTCACTTATGAAGTAAGGAATTGCCACATCATGGCAGGAAAGCCGAGAGGAATGCATACTCACTTTGTGTAGCCTGGATTCAAATCCCGACCCAACGATAAACTGTCGTGCCGGTGTTTCATAGGCAGAGTGATTCATCAATGTGTGTGTTGTCTCTCGGATGGATGATAAACTGGGCATCACATCTGCTGGAATCCCTCACCCCTCTCTCTCCCTCACTGCTCTCCCTCCCAACCCCTTCCCCCTCTCTCCCAACCCTCTCCCTCTTTCCAATCCCTCCCCTCTCCCCCTTTTCCTCTTCCCTGCCTCTCTCTCCACCCCTCTCTCTCTCAATTCTTCCCTTGGTCCCCAACCCTTCCCCCTCTGTTGCGGAGACTGCAGCATGTACGAATCAGATATTTGCGGAGACTAACAGCTTGGTGGGATGCAAAGGTCGCTGGATGCAGGAGCACGCATGCATGCAGGCAAACCTTTGCCAGGAAGATAGCGTGGATTGTAAATGCTCCTGCTTCAGATGTGTGTGTGTGTGCGTGTGCGTGTGCGTGTGCGTGTGCGTGTGCGTGTGCGTGTGCGTGTGCGTGTGCGTGTGCGTGTGTGTGTGTCTTCCCCATAACTCCAAAACCATGAAACCTCATAGCCTGAAACTTTGCATGCACACTAAGGGAACTCCAAGGGAGTGAATGAATGAAAACCGGTTATTTGGGTAAATTTAAACACCCCTTTTGAAGACAATTAATGGCTTATCTTTCTGAAAGGCCTATCCTTGATCAGCCCAACTTCACCTCACAAGGGTCTTTGCCACCATTTTGATTCGGCCGACGAAAAATGCCTTCACTTGGAAATACGATCTATTCTCACAGACTGTAGTATATAATCAAAATATTATTTAAGATTTGAAGATTGGATCTCGTGGACTAAATAGGTGTCGAAAGCTGGAGTGAAATCTGATAATTTCAATAAATTACGAGTCTTAAAACTAAACATATAAGTGTATTTATTTAAGGAAGTCTATGCTTACACCGTCTCCATATTCCCACAAGAACGTGTGAAATTGCCAAAGCATTAAATTTAACTTTTTCTCCTGTTCTGACAATTATATCGAGTGAAGAAAAGATTCAGGAATATGCCCAGAGTGCAACTACTTTGAGTGCAACAAAAATAATTTTAAAGCAGGCAAAAGTTTGGCGCGAGCAGTGAGCGTGGCGACCGCAGCTCAGTTCTCCATGTGGAAACTGTCGGAGTTTGGAGGGAAAAATAAATTAGAGGATTAGAATGAGTAAAGCGAACGAGTTAAAGTGAGAATTGAAAAATGTTTTTAGTGGCTACAAAGCAATGATTCCCCACTCCACGGCAGGATGGCCAATAGATATGCACACTCGCTCTAAGCTGTTTAGCCTGGGTTCAAATCTTAACACAGCTATAAACTGTCATCCCGGTGCTTCATAGGCAGGGCAATTAATCAATGAGTGTACCATTCCTCAGGTGGATGTTAAACTGGGCGTCACATCTGCCAGAATTATTTGGTGGACATTAAATATACCTTCGCAGTGTCTTTCAGGAAGAATATGGGCGCTATCCCCGGCATCCTGGCCAAATTACTGCTCAAACCGACAAGGACACTGCATCAGCAGCACTGCCACACCCTCAATCAATGATGCTACTCACAGCCTTGTGCTGCACAGGCAAAAAAAAAACAAAAACAAAAACAGAAGACCCAACCTTTATGTATAGTATTTTATTGTAATAATATTTTAATTCATTTACACTGAAAAATTTCCACTCAATTGGGAAAATTTAATAAGAAGCGATTTTGATCCGTATACTGAAATAGTTGTTTCGAGAGTGCGTTCCGATTGTCTGACAACAAAACAGATTTGGTATATCTTTTTCACATGGTCAGCAATATTTGGGCTGCTCTAGAGTTGGACCATGAAACAATAAATATATATATATATATATATATATATATATATATATATATATATATATATATATATATATATATATATATATATATATATATGTTCTGGCCCTTCATGGAAAAACATTCAATATTGTTTACCCAAAAGCTTTACAATAATATGTTCAATTTTGTTGATATTTCTGTTCAATATTTTGCAGCTTGATAAATAAAATGTTTCTCTCTAAATCTGTGCTTAATTGTGGTAGTCCAATAGATGTACGTAGGATCCTGGGCAACACCAGGTACCTTTGTGGGTGGAGGGAGGGAGGGGAAGAGTAGAGGTTGGAGGGGAAGAGTAGAGGTTGGAAGGAAAGGGTAGGGGTGGAAGGAGGGAGGAGTGGGGAGGTAGGGGGGGGAAAAGGGTGGCGTTTGGAGTGCCGAAGGGACTTGGGGTGGGAAGTTGGAGGGAAAGGGAGGAGATGGGAGGAAGGAGTTAGGGGGCATGGGGTGTGGAAAGGGAGGGGAAGGGATGGTGCGTGAGTCTGGAGGAAGGGGGATGGGTGAGAGTCTGGATGGAGGGGCATGGTGTGAGAGGAGAAGGGGGGGTTGGGTGGGAGGAGGCAAGGAGAGGGGTGTTAGGAGGGAGGCGAAGGGTGGGAGGAGGGAACCGGCATTGTCCGGTAATGCCGGGTACCTTTACGTACAATCCGTAGGTGCGTGGCCGTACGTGCAAAAAAAAAAAACCTTTCAAACCGCGAGCCACAACCAACAACCACACAGGCCGTTCCTTCACTCTCGTAAACGATGACTGGATTGGGGCATGGTGTTTATCTATAAATGCGCATAAGAAATCGAGAAATTATTAGAATACACTAAGTCATCACTATCCGGAAGTGGTGCGTGCCCGTACGGAATGTTCACATCATTCCACGAATTATCGCTTTCATTGAGGTAACAACTGCTGTGATACTTACACACACAGAGTTAATTAAAATCCAAATTAAAATCAAGTTTACCTCCCTGTCTTTGCTTGCCGTGACATTCGCTGCCATTGACTATTGCCACTCCTACGCCACGGTAACTGAGGCACCGATCCCGATCGTAAACGGCTTGGCACGTGACGTCATCGTCGGCCGGCCACGCACCGACCTACGCAGCAACGTGTCCTGTGATTGGTAACTAAATGGCGCATCGGCCACGCCTACGCAGCAACATGTCCTGTCATTGGTTGGTAAATAAATGGCCATAACTTGGGAAGCACTTGTCCGATTAATATCAAACCTTGAAAAGGCTCATACTCAGGTCCCCAGCAATATACCTGGCAAGTTTCAATTAGATCGGACCAGTGGTTGTCGATAAACAGCAGTTGCAGACACATGCACACACACACACACACACACACGCACGCACGCACGCACGCACGCACGCACGCACGCACGCACGCACGCACGCACGCACACACACACACACACACGCACGCACGCACGCACGCACGCACGCACGCACGCACGCACGCACGCACGCACGCACACACACACACACACACAGATTGCTGGAATTATTGATAGATAAAGCAGATCTGTCTGTCTGTTTCCGAATTACTCCCTCAGTTTTGGAGTTCGCCTCGCCAAATCTTCTGTGGAACCTTTTGGGGTCCCAGCGGGTGTCCTCAGGTGAGTAGGTTTCATACACTTCTCAATACAATTATGATTTTGAGTTTCCACCTGTACGAGGCTGATCTTTCTCCCAAAGATGCAAAAAAAAAAGAAGACGAGGAATCCAATGTATCAAGAAGTTTCTCAGTTAATTAAATTGTCCGCATGTGGACACATGAGGGGGTTTGGCATTTGTCGTTTCCACATTGTCTGTATTCATGTGTAGACTTTTCCGTCAATATCTATCACACCATGTTCGCTTGAGACTTTTTGCTATTTCTCAGTAAGAACCCATTTCCTTCGTCATTGCACAGAAGAGCTAATCCCTCTTCCCCAGCCATCGTCATTGATATCAGCCTCAGCATCATCATCATCATCATCATTAAAGGTACATTGACTTTACATAACTACTCCCACAGTTTTGGGGCCAGCCTCAACAAATTTAATGTGCAGCTTTTGGGGTCCCTGCACATGTTCTAAAGTGCACAGGAGTTTTCATAAAGTTCTCAAAACTTTATTTTTTTGAGACATTGGGCTTCCACCCATGTGTGGCATGACGACCTCGCTAGTTCATATGAAATTGATAATTCTCAGTATCGCCATTAATTAAAACGAGTGTGGGCCCGTAGGTGAGTGCCAGTATGTGCATTCTCTCTCGCCCTCCTTTATGTGTGAGTATTGTATGCCTACAATGCCTATGCCTCTCGCCCCCACTCTCATCCCCCCTCTCGCCCCCCTCTCTCGCCCCCCTCTCTCGCCCCCCTCTCTCGCCCCCCTCTCTCTTCTCCCTCTCTCGCCTCCCCTCTCTCGCCCCCTCTCTCTCCCCCTCTCTTGCCCCTCTCTCCCCCTCTCTTCCCCCCTCTCTCCCCCTAGTCTTGCCCTTCCTCTCTCCCCCCTCCTCTCTCACCCCTCTCTCTTGCCCCCACTCTCAACCCCTCTCCCGTCCCCCTCTCTCACAGATATTGGTCGACAGATAAATGGCCGTAACTTGGGAACCGCTCGTCCGATTAATATCAAACCTCAAAAAGGCACATCCGCTGGTCCCCAGCAATATTCCTGGCAAGTTTCAATCAGATCGGACCGTCAATCGTGCAAAAAAATAATAATAAAAATTAAGTAAATAAATTAACATTTATTGTGACGTCATTCGTGATGTCATAGCACCGTGTCTTGTCATTGGTCGACAGATAAATGGCCGTAATTTGGGAACCGCTTATCCGATTAATATCAAACCTTGAAAAGGCACATCAGCGGGGCCCCAGCAATATTCCTGGCAAGTTTCAATGAGATCAGACCGTCAATTGTGCAAAAAAACCAATAATAAATAAATAAATAAACATTAATTGTGACGTCATTCGTGATGTCATAGCACCGTGTCTTGTCATTGGTTGACAGATAAATGACCTTAACTTGGGAACCCCTCGTCCGATTGACATCAAACCTCGAAAAGGCACATCTGCGGGGCCCCGGCAATATTCCTGGCAAGTTTCAATCAGATCGGACCGGCGGTCGTCGAGAAACGGCAGTCACAGACAAACAGACAAACAGACAGATAGACACACACACACACACACAGAGATTGCTGGAATTATAGATAGATAATTAATCATCGCACGTGGGCATGTTCACTTCTTGGGACCTTTTGGTGTGAAACTGATTGGAGCACTTCCGCTTTGATCTCGATCGTCATGACCGATGTTTAATTTGTATGCTGCGTTTTAGTTCGATTTGAGGCCTCGATTTCTTCCTCAATTTGTAACTTGCTCCTTTTCTCCAGATATTTATCTTCCACCTTAAATAAATAAATGGAAGGATATGTTTGTATTAATAATATTATTATTATTATTATTATTATTATTATTATTTATTTATTTATTTTGCCCAAAAATTCTGCCTCCTCGGCTTACCACTCCGGCATCCCTGATCAGAAATTTAAGGTTTGGCAATTTGACCACCAACATGTCATAATTGGTGAGCTGATGAGGTTATACACAGCAAGAACCATCATCCTGCACAACAAATTAAGCGGGCCAAGCACAAAAGTGAGTAATTCCTATGAACCCCAAGCTATTCACAGCAAAATAAACATTTATGTGATGTTCACCAGCAAAAGGAACGTGCACTTGTGTATATCCCTGGGGGCATTTGCCAAGTGAATTTCAAATGCAGCAACATCGTTTTATGAGATTTAAATTCCAGTGTTTAAAATCGAAGGTTGAAGTTACACCATATTTGCTTCTTTTCTGATGGCGTTGAAGCAGATAGTTTGAACTATCAGATAGCATCATCATCAGATAGCATCATATCAGATAGTTTGAAGCAGATAGTTAAAAAAAACTGTTTGACCAACCGAGACTCAAGGGGATTTCCCATGCGAATATTGAGAGACATATATGCGATATCAATGCATTTCGTAAATTATGGGATATTAGCTCAGTGAGTAAAGCACATTCTATTCAGTATAGATTATGCTGTAATATTTGGGTGAAATAAGTTATTTGCAGGTAACCTCATCAACATGACATGCGTGTGATGAACCAGAGATGACTCGTGGACATACAGAGACATGACAGAAGTAAATAGACACCTTCAATTTCTTCATTTCATCCGTATAACAGTTTTACTCAGTGATTTGTTCTAATATTCAATTATTTATTTGCAGAAACGAGTTCCTGGGTCTTGTATGACAATTAACTATGCCTTGAACCCAGGGAGCACACAAACTTTCTGATTTTCAAAGAGGACGAATTGTTGGCCATTGGGAAGGTGAAGTCAGCCAGCAGTTCAGAACCTTGGCATTCTGCTTTCTACGGTCAATCGGGTGATTGCGCAATTCACCAGCGAAGGCAAGGAATCCAGAGCTTCCCGTTCTGATCGACCTGGGCCCTCCGAAAGGTGTCTTCGAGCTGTCAAATTGGTCTACTGAGAAAACTCCCCGTTGCAAGGCAGTAGATATTACAGAGGAGGTCCAAGTTAGCTTAAGAACTGTTGTGTGGTACGTTCATCAACTGGGCTACCATGGGAGAGCAGCGAGGAGAAAACCTCCTCTTGGACCAGCCAACAGTCAAAGGAGAAAAGTGGGCTGACGAGATGGCCACGAGACCCTTGGAGTTTTGGCAAACTGTCATTTTTTCAGATGAGTCCCAATTTGCTCAATTTTCTGGCAGTGGACGCGTATGGGTCTGGAGACTTCTCAGTCAATAATTCTCTTTGAACCGATTGCAGCCAACTGTCAAACACGGTGGTTTTTCAGTGATGGTGTTGGGTGTAATCTGGAGCGCTGGTCGGTCAGAGCTTGTGGATTGTGTTGGCAACATCAACTCTACGATATACATTTTTATCCTTGAGGATGGACGTCTCCCTGTCTTCTCCACTGGTCAGATCATCAAAAACCACACTCTGTTCATGGAAGATGGAGCTCCATGCCACACTGCACAAAGGATCAAAGAATGGCAGGACAGAAATGGGATCAACTGACTTTTATGGCCAAGTCAGTCTCCTGACATGAATCCCATTGAACACCTCTGGGCCATATTGGATCGAGCTGTGCAGAAAAAGTCCAGGAAACCAACATCACGGGCAGAAACCCCACAAGAGAAAATTACAGAACTCATTGGTTCTTTGCCTGAAAGAGTAAAAGTATTGAAATCTACAAATGGCAAGTCTACCAAATACTTGTGTATGTATTAAAATGGATAAAATATACTTAAAAAATGTTCAATAATGAAATTATTTTAAAATCATGGTGCTTATTTATTTCTGTCATGTCTCTCTGTAGATGCTGTGACATTACAAGGTGATTCACATGGACAAATCACCCAGTCTATGTCCAGATTTACAGACAAAAAATATATATATATATATATAAACTCCAGACAATGTTCCTGAAAAAAAAGGAATATAGTTTACAATATGGTTTCTATGACTCACATCACCACTTGAATTGGGGTTTGAGTGAGGGGAGGGGGAAAGGAGATTAGGAGGACAATTTCCGATCTAGTACCGTGAGCAGATTTAGCATCACACTCATCATCCACACACAACAGCCATTGTTATAATGTAGTGTAACAGCCCAGGCCAAGGCAATACATAGCTACTGATTTAGAGGAAGTAATTTACAATCAAAACTTGATCGTGGACATTGCAGGCTGCTGCTGA
The DNA here is from genome assembly GCF_056783735.1 of Eptatretus burgeri. NCBI lineage: Eukaryota > Metazoa > Chordata > Myxini > Myxiniformes > Myxinidae > Eptatretus > Eptatretus burgeri. Next base: position 74,415,187 of record NC_140968.1, on the reverse strand, counting down.
AGCAAAAAAGACATTACTACAGCCTTATGGATTTTCTTCATCATATCAGCAAACCAGAGTGAAGGGTATTAGAGATACAATTGAATCAAAGAGTGTCGGATATACCTTGTTGAGCCATTCTGCCCGCTCCACATCTGGAAAGTGCACCTGAGCAAGGAAGTCATGTTAGTACTGCTCTTAAGGTTCACTTCATACAACAGAACGATCTACATTAGGCAGAAAATAAACTAAAAGTCAGGCAGGGTGATGCATACTCAAAATCATTCTCCATTAAAAATGCAAGTTGTCATTAACAAAAAAAAGAAAAAAGAAAAAGAAAAGGAAAAGGTCAGCATTGAGGATGTTCACAACTGTTACAGCAAGATTTGTGTGTATAGATTAATTTTAAAATGAAGAAATGAAATGGGAGAGGGTGGGGGGGGGGGTTAAGGGGGGAAACATTCATCACCAGGCCAAGAAACCTGAATTCAGCCACAACCAAACACTTGCTGACATAAGTCCTTCAATTCCATTCTCAATGGGCATAACTCACTCTCTGCCCTTCTTTATCAGTACAACCGACAATTTGATAAATCGTTCTCGTAGATGTAACACACAATCCTCCGTTTATGAGCTTTATCTGAAGTATACAAAGGAAAAATACAGGTTCAACCCTGGTTAGTCGAGTTGTTTATCCTTGAGAATGTTTAAGACTGTAGTAACACAGATGGCTTTCCTCTTACATTAGTCCTGTTAAAAGCACTCAAGACCAGAAAATTATGACATGTAAAATACATAAAACTCTTTCTGACGACTGACTGATATTAAAGATCAGTGCCGTAGAAAGCTGAAATTTTGTGTGCTGATGGACATTGAAGCCGGTACAATGGAGGGGGGGGGGGGGAAATCACAGCATTGTCAGACAACATGCATAAATGAAAATATAAATAAATGAAAATAAATAAATGAAAATAAATGAAAAATCAAATGCAGGTGAGTGACCTGAGACAATGGGGAAGCACGGTAATTTTGTGTGCCGACGGATATCGAAGTCGATACACCAGGAAAAAAAAAATCACAGAACCATTAGAAATCATCAATAAATGAAAATATAAATAAATGAAAAAAAAATAAATTAAAATAAATCAATGAAAAATCAAATGCAGCTGGGCAACCCGAGACAATGGGGAAACACGGTTCGTATGCTTACACAATATGTAAGCACACATCACCAGTATATACAGTATGTATATATATATATATATATATATATATATATATATATATATATATATATATATATATATCTGCCAAGATACAAATAATGGCAGAAAATTACCATGCCATTCCAGAATAAAAGTGATTACATGTGCAAAGCTTAGCAAGACAACATATCGCAACGTTTATCTCAAGCCTCGGTGTCCAATAGGAAATTGATGCTTGCCACATTTGTGGCGATCAGGTCACCATATTCGCTGCATGATACAAAACATATACAAGATCTTGAGAATTACAGTAAAAACTAGAACGGGCACTCATAGAGCGCATACCTTCGCCGCCACTACTTTTTTTGTTCTTGGTATGAGTGTGGGGAACTGGTTTCATATGAATGGTCTTATGACACAAACCACATATCTATAATGTCATGACCCCCCCCCCGACTTTCGGGGGCTACGGACTAAACAACAATCAACTCACGTCGTTTTGGCGAGTGTTCACTCGCAAGCTCGGTGAATACAACGTTTCAACAAGAGAAGGTAATCTCGTTTGATGCTGGTTTCATGCAAATCGAATAAGGATTGACTGAGTTATGCTGAAAACCACATATTTTTCAAGGGCGTGACACCCCCACCCCGACATTTTACCCCAACCGGTGACATGTGTTATTACATCATTGTGTCACAAGATTGGGCATTAAATTCTGAACATTTTGGTGCTGGGTTCATGTAAAGCGGACAAGAATTGACCGCGTTATGACAAAAACTGCATATTTTTCAAGGTCGTGACCCCCCTGACCTTTGACCCCTAACCGGTAACAAGAGTATGGGCGTCATTATGTCATATTGCATATCACAAGATGAGGCGTTGAATTCTGAACATTTTGGCGTTAGTTGCATGCAAATTGAATCAAAATTGACCGTGTTATCGTAAAAAGACGATTTTGACCTTTTCGTGACCTTGACCTTGACCTTTGACCCGAACGATCCCAAAATCTAATCGAATGCTTCCTGGCTAATAACCAATCATCCCAACAAATTTCATGCAATTCGGTTTAATACTTTTTGAGTTATACGAATCACAAGATTACAAACAAATAAATAAATAAATAAATAAATAAATACACGCCGACCAAAACATAACCTTTCGCAGAATGCGAAGGTGAAAATGAACGAGATCTTGTATAAACTGAAAGGCAAGCCCAAAACTTTCTAAATCGGAAGTGTTTTTCATATTTTCCGAATCAGACTCTCCAAGCACTTCATCTGGTGCTGGCGGTTAAAATCAGTATAATCCGCATACTGCTGCAGATTTAGAAAGTGTGTGGAATCCTGACTTCACGTGTGCCACAAAAAGTTCCTGTCTTGACTGAAATTCTCGCACACACTGTGCCAAATCACAAATCAGCTTGCCCTTTCCCTGAAGTTTCAAGTTCAGTTCATTCAAGTTGGTGCTGATGTTGTTCAGAAAATGCAAGTCACATTGCCTCGCTTCATCCCCAATCACAGAGTAAGTTGCCGTCGTTGCTTTCTCAGCCTCAAAGTCTCGGATTGGAGTGAGCTAGGCAGCAAGTCGTTGCAAGACCTTTCCACGACTCAGCCACAGCACATTCGGAAAGTAGATGATTTGGGTGAAATCTGACTCGGCTTCTTTCAACATTTCCACAAAATGTCGATGGTCCAGAGCACTAAAGTTGACGATTTTTACAACCATGTCCATCAAACCTTCCAGCGTATCTTCCCTGGCTCTTTGAGCACAAAGACATTCTTGGTGCTACATGCAGTGATATGATGGCAAATCATCGCCATTGGGTCCAATCACAGTCAGATGCTAACAAATCGATGCCACGAGTGCGGTCTTTCAGCCCACAAATTGCTAGAATTTCTTTGTGAATCGCCATGTCTTTTGACACAAAACGAATCCAGAAATCTAGCTGTGCAGTGTCTCAGATGTCACATGACTCGCCCAAATCCAATGAAAAACGAGCATACAGGTCTTCAAATGAGCACACGTTTGGGAGTCAAGATCCTGCGATAAATCTTGCAATTGCCTGGTGATTCAGCTGCGGATTCTGAACCGTCTGCATGATGTCGTCGTTTTGTCTTTGGTTCATGATTTTCGAGTAAAGTTTCCATAATTGTACAGATAATTCGTTTCACCAATTCTCCATCTGAAAACACTTTGTTTTTTGGGGGGGGGGGGTTTCTGAGCCAGAACCCACACTGATTTGCAGCTAACCAAAGTCATCAGCTGAGATGATGAAATAAACCCTTTCAAATTCTGATGCTACGAGTGCAGCATCGAAGTTTGTTATAGATTTTAATATAGAAACTGGGTGATGGTCAGATAGATCACAGATATCTGCAGGTGGTGCTGGCAGTACAATAGAAGTCATTTTTTTTTTAAATTGAGTGATATTAAAAATAGCAGTTTAACCTCGGCCAATTTAGGTGGCTTGAAATAATATTGGGTGTACTGTATCGGCAACCTGCCGGTGCCATCTGACAAATAATGCACCAACGCAATCGTTTGCAAAAAAAAAATATTAAAAAAAAAATAAAACTTTTGAAGAACATCAATTCGCCACATGCGGCGAGTGGCGAGTGTCTTGGACAGTCCTGATCTAGAGCGATGAAAGATTCAAAAACACGTAATTTCGTTATCAGTTATTATCCCCTTGCTTCTTGAAAAAAAAAAATGGGGGACATTGTAATCTGCGTCGGAGTGGTGACCCGTCCAGGATTGTGCCCAATAGCCAAGGAGACTGCTTAGGCACCCCCAACGCTCCGCGCAGAGTATGGTCCCAATGGATGGATGGATTGTAATAGGCTCCGTCTGTCTGTCTGTCTGTCTGTCTGTCTGTCTGTCTGTCTGTCTGTCATGCTATCTCGTCTGAAATGTTTGTGCAGAACTTCACCAAACTTGGGAGTTATGATCAATCCATGGCATGAAGGTGCAAGGACAGTATCATTTTTGGCCTCAAATTCAAACTATTTGTGGAACCAATTTCAAACGAGAGCGAAGTTGATGGCACGCCATCGCAAATCCCCACGCGTGGCTAATGTACTTGTCAAACTTCTCAGCACTTCCTGTTCAGATTACAAGCTTCCCAGCATTTTTTAACTCAACAGTGCGAACATTAACGACCGACATACTGGACACTCCAAAACAACATTTTCTTTGCGATTGCACCTTGCTCACACAGAAAAGCTACATTTCACAACCTGAGTCGAATAGCTTTCTCATGCTGTTTTCCAATGTAAAACACAGTCACACTCTCCGACAAAATGTGCACTCAAACACCAAGCTTACCCAAGCAGGAAGGTCCGCCTCCTTGATGCCCGAACGAATGGACGATTCTTCAAAGTCCGACAGTTGTTGTGCTTTCAGGAGCAGAGCCTGTTTATTCTGCCGTATACGTTTCCACCAGAGCCAAATAAGCACAGCCAAAAGCAACCAGCTCATGCTCAAGCCCAGGTAGCCACAGAGATATACTGGGAACAGCAAGAGGAAGGTCCGGGCAAAGCGGTACAAGACCGTCCTCGGGGCTCGTTCCATGGTCTCTGGCGCGTTTTCCATCGGATTTGCTGTGGCCACAGGGTCCTGTCCCACAGGTTTTCCGGCTCAACCTGAATGCATGCTTCGGGTTAGCGTCAACTCGCTCATTTTAAAATTTCAGAATTTTCAGTAACAGCCCACGTCCTCATCAAAACCAATGAACATTTTTCAGTTTAACCAAGCGTATCACTACATAAGCGGATGAAATCAAATCCCACATTATCATCCAATGAAATCCCATAACATTCCACCCTAAATTGCCTATGTATACATACATATGGAGGAGATTGGGACCATACTCTGTGCAGACCGTTGGTGCTGCTTAAGCAGTCTCCTTGGCTATTGGGCACAGTCCTGGATGGGTCGCCACTCCAACACAGTATACCAGCATGCTGGCACTCATTTTGCCGACCTCAGAAGGATGACAGGCTGAGTTAACCCCACCTGGTATTAATTCAACACCTGATTTGAACTCAGGACCCAAGGATGCAAAGCCCATCACCCTAACCATTAAGCCGACACCAGGTATATATATATATATGTAATAAAAATCTAGGCCAGAGCCCAAACCCCTGACCCATGAAGACCCCCCAATAAAGGTCATCACGTGCGCTCGATCCCGAGTTGAAGGCCATACCATGAAGGCGAATCAGTCCATTAGAGAACCTACTGGGTACAAAGGAAGAAACGTCCCTTCAATCAAAACCTCTCCAGTCCACGATCCCTCGATCAAGCATGTCCGGTTCCAAGCTCACAATCCATCCCCCTTCATGGACTCTTCCCGCCCTCCTCGTATCGGTGTTCAAAATGAAATAAACTAGACCACACGACCAGCACACTGTACATGTAGCGGACCGCTCACTTATACACATGGACATATTTGGTAGAAATACGAACCACGGGAACCTTGACAGCTCCACAAGGACGAGATAAGCTCAGGAACTCTTTGGTGGACGACTGTGAGCGAATCGTTCATGAGGAATCCAATCACCCTCTGGTTCCCTTCCTTCTCCCACTGCCACTCCCATTCCCATTCCCACTCCCCCAACATCGCTGTTCTCCGCCTACCGACCGCAGCCATCTCGAGCCCTTGTGTACTCGTGTAATTCCTCCTTATCAATTCCTCTTCTACTTCTGTGTTTGATCTTTCCTTTTTTTCCTCCTCTGACCACCGACATCACACTTGCTCCCTCGATCATGATCCCGGGTGCACAAGTTGTGGGTTCCCCTCCGGTTGGTTTGACAGTATGACGTCAGACGTAGCGCGTGTGTCTCTGAGCTCTGTCCTGCCTGTGTTCAATTCCCGATCTGACGATAAGCTGGTCCGATTGTTGGGGTTTCGCAAGTTGGGACGTTGCATCGCAAATAGCGCCGGTCCACAATATTGGCCTGGACGGCGTTAACTGGTGGACGATAATTAAACATCCCAATTCCCGAGGTGTCTAATTTTGACAAAGAGGAGGCGAGCTATCTCCAGCACAGTGAACAAATTATTACAATTTCCGAATTGAGACTCGCGCTGGGGAGGCAATGGCAAACAACCTATTGCAGCCCTTGCGGACGACGCTGCAAATTGGCAGCGCCGAAGTTGCTCTTAAATCTGCTAGAGCAGCAGGAAGAGTGTGAATAATTATAATTAATAATTATTAATAATTAATAATTATTAATCTGCCTTTCGACACTAACACTAACACGTAGTTTCATGTTTAAAGCTGCAATCAGTGCGAAAGTGATCAAAATGGCAGAAGTAACAACGATGTTTACGAACAAAAGTTAGACAAACAAGTAGTTGAAAGCCTCGGTGCACCACCTTTTGGGTGGTTGGGACACAATTGCGGGTAGACGGGTAAACGTATTGCACGAGTAAAGCGAGAAGAGCGTCACAAATGTCGTGCACAATCCAAATTGCCGAAGTGGTTGCCATGGCAACATAATTCAGCCAATCACATCCGTGATAAAAATCAGGTTGCGATAATGTCATGACAAATAGAACTGTGCAAGATGAAAGTAAAATGTTCAATGGTTTTTGAAACGTGTACGTGAAAGTACGTGGACGGATGATTGGTCGGTCAGTCGGACGGAGCTCATTTCAATGTCCTCGTCTCTGACCTTGTCGGATGGGTGGAGGACAAAAAGGAAAACGATTTATTTTTTTGTATACATTATTAAAGGCTCATATGAGAGCGAACACACAACGCACAACAACGGAAGGGGGTGGGGGCAGGAGACAAGAGGGTGGGAGAGGGATGGGGCGGGGAACACGGGGTAAACAAGATGCATACTTCAGGGACTTTCAGGTCCTTACACAACATGGGCTTTCGGGTCCTTAACACGGCAGGGAACTTTCGGGAAGGAAAGCAGGGAATTTGAAGGAGGTGGGTTTGGGGTGGATTAACGGGGGTAGAAAAGATCATGGTTTTGGATGGGGGAAGATAAGAGATGGTGGTGAACAGCTGTTTTGAAGACCTGGAGGAGGAGTGGGATTGAAGAGTGTGGGAGTTTGTTCCAAAGGTGGGAATAAAGAGGAATGAAAGAGTGAAGTTGAACAGTGATTCGTGATTTTGGTAGATTTACCAGAAGGGGGTTTCTGGTGGATCTTGAGCGCCCTTCAGAAATATGGGGGGGGGGACGGACGGACATATTACAGACAGAGCGGGGGGGGGAATGGGGGAGGCCAGAGCGGAGACGGGAGAAGACAGAAAGACCACCGACCTGCCTGCGGTGAGGGAGTAAGAGACCCAAAGACTCTGCCTCATCACAGGAGATGCCAATGATCTTAAATACCTTGGTTTCCACAGTGTGAAGCTGAGAAAGATGGGAGGCAGGAGTACCAGCACAGAGGGGAGAGCAGTACTCCATCAGGCTGCAGATGAAAGCTTTGCATGTGGTCAGGAGTTCAGGTGTGCCAAGAAAGGACTTTGCATGATGGACGATGCCCAGTTGGTGACTGGCTTTGGAGGCCAGCTTGGAAATGTGGCTTTCCCAGGAAAGATTATGGCAGATGGTGAGACCCAGAAGTTGAATGAAGGGACTTCCTTAAAAGGATTGTTAAGAAAGTAGATGGAGGGGTTTTCCAGATGGTCCTTTAAGAGAGACATAGTGAGAGTGTGAGATTTGTCTGGATTGAAAGACATGTTCCACGTGTTGGATCAGTTTGTGATTTTATCCAGATCTGCAGTGAGCGAAGAAGCTGCTGCTCGCCGGTCTGAGGGATGACAGATGGTACGGCAGAGGGTGGAGTCATCAGCAAAGAGATAAAGAGGATTTTCCAGAGAGTCGGAGAGATCATTGATGAAAACCAGAAAAAGAACAGGGCCCAGAACGCTACGTTGAGGAACTCCAGCCTGGACATGAAGAGGGAATGAGAGAACATGTTGGCTGTGACAGGAGAGGAAGTTTGCGAGATATGAGTGGAGATGTCCTTGGATACCATCGGAAGAGAGTTTGGCGAGTAGGGCAGGGTGGCTGGCCATATCGAAAGCACGCGATATGTTTAGGGATATGGCTCTGATTTCATGTCCGGCATTGAGTACCTCCATCCATTGTTATGCCTGGTGTTGGCTTTATGGTTAGGGCGGTGGGCTTGGGATCCGAGGATCCTGAGTTCAAATCCCACGTTTCTGTTGAATTAATACCAGGTGGGGTTGACTCTGCTTGTTATCCTTCTGAAGTCGGTAAAATGAGTGCCAGCTTGCTGGTATCCTGTGTCGGAGTGGTGACCTGTCCAGGATTGTGCCCAATAGCCAAGGAGACTGCTGAGGCAGCACCAATGCTCTGTACAGAGTATGGTCCAGATTGATGGATCCATTGTTGGGAGAGCAGAAGCAGCATCTCCAGGGTGGAGTAACCTGGTCTGAATCCAAATTTATGATTGGAAATCAAGTCATTGGAGAAGAGGAAGAATTTAATTATCATTATTTTTAATGTTGAGGGCTTCAGTCACGGATTAAGTAGTCCTCATCGAGAGCAAGACTTAAATAAAAGAACTGCATTGATGGAAAAGTAAGAAAAGAGAGAATAGTCTGAGAGTTTTTGATGAAGTAAAAAAAAAAATCTGCTTTTTGAAAAGGGGAAGGTCATAAGTGTTTGGGAAGACGTGAGAAGGTAAAGAGTTCCAGAGTTTGACAGTGGAGGGGAAGTAACAAACATGGTAATGGCCCACCCTTGAGTTGCTAATGGCCACACACTAATCATGTGATGTAGTGGATTGTGGAGTATTCCTTGGTCTCCCTAATGGTGGAGGTACACAAACAGCAAGTTCTAGTGAGCAGAAACTGACGTGATATCTGGAGAGAAGAGAAAGAGAGCCTACGCTTTTGATGTGTCATAATTTGAGCGGGTCGAGTTTTGAGGTCACGTTGGTAAAGTTGATAAGACAAATAACTTTGGATTCGATTTTGTCCAGGAAGTATGTGGAGCTGGAACCTTCCCAGATGTTAGAGCAGTACTCTAAACAAGGACGGATCAATCCTTTATATAGTTGGAGCAACTGCTCAGAGGAGAAGAATCTTCGACATATTAACAGCACTCCTAATTTCTTCGAGGCAGACTTAGCTATTTGTGTAATGTGTGGATTCCAGGATACATTTTATGTCAGAGTAATACCTAGTAGGTTTATTACATCACATGGTGTAATTGTAGAACTTTCAAAAGAGATTGGAGAGTTGAGAGGAGTTTTAGAGAGAGATGAGAAGAAATTGAGTTTTTGAAGCATTAAACTTAACTTGATTACATTTGCCCCACTTGGAGATCTTGTCCAAATCCGAATTTAAGGAGGTGGCTGTGATGTAGATGTAGATGTAGATCGAGTGAGGGAAGATGGAGCAGATGGGAAAGACATGGAGGAATGCAATGTTGAGTCATCAGCATACGAGTGCATTTGGTTATTTGTGGAAGAAAGAAGTTCATTGATAAAAAGAAGGAAGAGCGTTGGAGACAGAGCTGAACCCTGAGGCACACCACTGGTGATAGGGAAAGGGGGAGATGTTGAACCATCAACAACTACGGAGATGGAGCATTCAGAGATGACGCTCGATATGAGAGAGCGGAGTGAAGGAGGAAAGCCGAAAAAGGGAAGCTTGGATATCAGACCCCGATGCCAAACTCTGTCAAAGGCTTTTGAGATATCAAGGCCAACAACAAGGGATTCCCCAAAGTCTCTCAAAGAAGAGGCCCAGACATTAAAGATATCACCTGTAGATCTTGCCATGCGAAAGCCGTATTGGTGGTCAGATAAAAGACTGAGAGATTCAAGATGCTTAAGAAAATGGGAATTGAGAAGACATTCAAAGACTTTGGAACCAGTAGAAGTCAGAGCAAGAGGACGGCAGTTAGAAGGGTTTGAACGATCACCCTTCTTTAAAATAGGTTGGATTAAGTCATGTTTCCAGGAAAGAGGAAAAGTTGGGTTTCTAAACAAAAACGAAACAAACGACCAAGCACTGGTGCAAGTTCTGAAGCACATTCCTTCAAGACACGGGGAGGAATGCCATCTTGCCCGTAGGCCTTGCTTGAGTCCAGAGAGAGGAGTATTTTTTTGACTGCATGAAAAGAGATTGTCGGGAGAGACATAGGATTGGTGAGGGGGATGGGAGCATCAGAGGGAGGTAGAATGTTAGAGTCATCCAGTGTGGAGCTGGAGGAGAAAAGAAAACCAAAAAGAGTTGCTTTATCGTTCGGAGAGACAGCGATAGTATCATCGGAACGAAAAAGCGAAGGAAAGGTAGAGCGACAGAAGTTGTTGGAGATGACTAGAAAGATCTATTAACGGAAGATGAGTGGTTGTCACATTTCATTTGAATATGGAAACGCTTCGCTTCATGAATAACATGTTTGCAATGATTTTTGGCAGATATGAAATCTGAATGCGAGTCGGAGGAAGAAGAGTTTTTCCATGTCCGATACGCGGCATCCCTCGCACGAATGGCCGCAGAGCAGGAACTATTGAACCAAGAATTGGTCAGAGAGATAGACTTGAAAGAGAAGGGGATATAAGCCTCCATTCCTGCAACAATAACCTCAGCTATACACTCAGCAAAGATGGAGGCATCGCCCGAGGAGAGGCAGTCGTCTTTACTGGGAAAGTCAGAAAGGAAGTTTCGTAAACCAGTACAGTCAGCATTGTTGAAATGCCAATACTGGAGTTTCGTCGGAGCAGTCGGATGAGAAGAAGTGGTGGTAAGTAAAGTGATGTTCATAAGATTGTCTGAAGTGATGATGGATTCCATCACCTTGCTGATGTTTGAGAGAAGGCTGATTGGTCTGTAGTTGCAGGGATCTGATCTGTCCCGAGGTCTGGGTGGAGTCCCTATATACGAGGAGTCGCGACAACTTGCAATTTGACGCCAATTTGTTTCCATCGAGAGCGGCGTACCGAACCTGTTGCCATTGTGTGTGAAGCGTAATGTGTCCGTTTCTAATCAAGTGGACTTTATCTGTGCCAAAAAGGAAGATTGTATGACTTAATGCTTTATCGTCGCTCTTCCAACACATCAGTTCCAACACGTCGCTCTGCTTTTTCTTCCCTTTGAAGTTCATTCTTCCCACAGAGGAGACATTCATAAAGAAAAATATCGACACCCTTTTGTGCACCATCTGGAATTCCAGACGATATTAGCATCTTCATCTGATCACTTTGTTTTTAGCTTATCTGGAACTTCCATTCCAGATAAGGTATTGTCATAGCGCACCGTCCCTCCGTCCGTCTCCTTTTTCGACTTCTCCAGCCAAGCCGCTGAGCCGATCCGGCTGAAATTTTGTAGCAACGTTCCTCTCCTGACTGGTAATAGGAATTGCAAAGATCATTCAGGTCACATGACTTTAAGTAGGTCAAAATGGCTGACTTAGTAAATTCCTTTAAAAAATCTTCTCCAGACCCACCGGTCAGAATGCTACCAAATTTGGCCTACAACATTTGGGTTTATAGCCTGGTGTTGGCTTAGCGGTTAGGGTGGTGGCTTGGGATCCGAGGGTCATGAGTTCAAGCCCTGTTTTGTCCGATGAATTAACACCAGGGGGTTGACTCAGCCTGTCATCCTTCTGAGGTCGGCGAAATGAGTACCAGTGTAGAAGCCAAAAGGCTGCACACGATGGGAAGGGGCATTGATGGATTTATTAAATCTGGTATCGGTGTGGTGCAGGCATGATGGGCCTAATGGCCTCCTCCTGTGCAAAAAATTCCTTGTAACATCAGGACAGGGTCGTGATGTTAAACTGTGGAGGTCATGCTGATCACGTGACTGGAGATGTGTTGAAATGGTGGACTTCCGAAAAATTTTGGAAAACACGTAAATTCCTTCAAAAATCTTCCTCACCAGATGCACCAGTCAGAATTTTACCAAATTTGAGATACAGCATTAGGCCAGGGCCCAGATAAGCTACAGGTCCAGCGGTCCTATTTTTTACATTGAGTTTGATTTATCAGTCATTCTGCTTACTTCGGGTTCACAAGAAACCACCATGAAGTTTCTGTAGTAGAGCATATGGTATCTGATGCCTTCAGGTGCATCAATGGGAAGTGACCTTATGTCACAATGGGAAGTCACAATGGGAAGTGACCTTTCATAGTACCTCGAATCCTCCGAGTGCTTTCTGCATTGTCTAACTAATGCAGCCTTCTGACTTTCCACCCACATCCGAGTGGGTATTCAATGGTAAAAATGGTCCAGTGGATTTACTTCCCACATGCACGATGAAGATGGATGGCTGGTTGGATGTCAAAGGAACAGGCGACATTGCTCATCTGTGATTCTTATGTGGTCATGTCATACTTATGATAATTAGACTGGTTTGTAATCAATCTTGAGTGACAAATTCAGAGTGCATGTATCGAGTCCTAGCAAGGTGACCTGGCGTTGCCTATTGCTGTTCTAACCCTGTTGGCATTTTTAAGAAATCAAATTTTATTTTTCCATTTTTTTTTTGTAGGGGCTGAAAGCACTTCCTTACATCCACCAAGGAAGGGGTCGGGGATCATTTAATATTACCAGTCACTGAGCTACAAAGGCTTAGGTACTGTGGAGTGATGTAAAAAAATATACATATATATCCCCAAAAAATCTAACTTTTATGTTTTACATTTGAATTTTTATTTTTTTATGCCTAAAACACTCCCCAGCACTTACCGATGAACCTTTGAAAGTATAGAAATATATATCTATATATACATATATAAATACATAAATAATGTATAAATATATTCCTCTCCGTTATTACAATGTATATATTGTGACGCTTCTGGGAAGCGAGACCCCAAAGCAATGACACACAACATATCGCGTCATCTCGAGTCAATTATTCCATTATTTCATGTTCCAGATGGGGTCCTCTCCTTGTGTCTTGTGGGTTACTAAGGGAATATGCATTGTGAGGGATTAGTTATGTTTTCTCCACCTTTCCCCCCATATTCTACTTTTATCACATACACGATCGAGCACTCTCTGCGAACCACCTAAATTGCATATGTGCTCCAAAACCACATTTGAATCTGCGTGCCAGAATCCAACAGTCACCTCCATCACAATAGCCTATTCACAGCAATTGTTTCTCAATACCAGTGACAACCAGACTGCTTGCTTCAAACACAAATCTCACTTTGTTTCCATCTCACTCAAAACCCACCATTCAAGCTCACCCTTCCAGCCTTCGCCCAGAGCATACATTGCCATTGTCCGACAATGCCGCTTCAACGACTACACCAACCTCCTTACGCTTCACCACGACAACCGCCTTCCTGCACCTCCAGGTTGTCTCACCTTGTCAAAGGACGATTTCGGACAGCACTCACACCCAAGCCCAGTGCTGCTGAAAATGGAGCCTGTTACACGTGAGCGCAAGTGTGTGCTCCCCATTCCATTATGTTCCTGTACCAGCAAAGACCACCTTGTTATCCAGCATGCCATCGACACCATTCCTGGCAAATGGGGACCACTGCACAATGGCCCCATGTTTAGTCGAGAGCTTGTGCTTGTGCCACGGTTTGGGATGTTCGAAGAATGCTTCAAAATCAGAAGCTCGCGGAAAGGGTGACGTCACATCGGAGCACATCTGGGTCAATGGGCACGCCATGTTCAGAGCCAAGAAGGCAGTTTGGCCGCAGTGTGAAGCGAGAGCCCAGACCAGCAATACCACCCATTAGATTGTGCTATTTCTTTCACATTTTCTCTCTCTTCCGTATCGTCTACTGTGGATGCATAAACAGTATCAGCGAGCACAACGCCTGGCCAAACATTCTTTTGGGGGCAGCAACTGACTCACACTCTGTCCATTCTTTATCTAAAGCACTGACACCACACACCGCTCGCACGTTTTCAACATGCATCTTGACACCCTTTCACCCCCCCCTTGCCACCACCGTCATCTTCCACACACTTAGGACCAGCACATGCCCACATGTTTTTGGCAAGTCAGCCAGGTCGCCAATGCTTCAGCGTCTCTTATCTCTCTCTCTCTCTCTCTCTCTCTCTCTCTCTCTCTCTCTCTCTCTCTCTCTCTCTCTCTCTCTCTCTCTCTCTCTCTCTCTCTCTCTCTGATATTGTTGTGGGCTGGGGTTCAGTGGCAATAAACGACCACTAGGTGGAGCGGTGGAGTCGTCACCCACCGAACACCCGGAATTTAGGTCATGACTCACGGATAAGTCCGAAGGTCATGGGTCCCTTAGCGGACCGTGGTCGCCAATACTTCGACGGCACGGGGTAGGGTCAATTGCCTAATTTCAATATACCTAAGTACCGACGCCATCAAATTACCGGGGATGTCACACCCTCGACGGACCTCGGGCAGAACGGGCTGTTTACCGAGCCCAATCCAGGTGTAAACCAAGCGGGGATTACTAAGATCCGTCGGTACAAATGAAGAATTTACCAGCCCGAATGGCCTTACTAATTCTCAAACCCGCACCTTGCTAGGCCAATGAAGGAAAGCACAAAAAACGAGCTGGTACATTTAACAGGGGTTTATTTTACGAAGAATAATCTGGGAAGGGAACACAGAACAGAGTTATCACGAATAAAAGGCAGGCAATGTACAAGCAAAGGAAAGCACTTACACAATTCTACTTAATAGCCTGTTCCCACGATCACGATGCGCGGCACGATTGAAATTGTGGTCTTAATCGTGGACTAATCATGGTGATCCTATCAGATATTATCAGATCTTGAGGTCAGTCGTAGCAATCGTGTTAATCGTAGAAAATTTTTGAACGGTTCAAATTTTTTCTCCGATCAACACGATCAATTGTCAATCAGGATCATCGTATCAGATTGGTATTGCAATGTAACAAAGCGCGACAGATCGCATCTAATCGTGTTTCCAAATCGTGGTGATCAGGATCGATCTTAGACAAGACAAACACCACGCTCTGTTGAGATGTGTTCTCAACTCTGTAAAAGTTCAAGAAACAATGAAGTCCATGGTCAGTCGGGCTGTATATATACCCGTCGGGGTCCAGTTGTAGCTCAAATCATAATCACCCTCGGTCATGATCGTGAAAGACATCGCGACCACAATCGTATCCTATCGTAACGGAGCGAATCGGTTCTTCATGAATGTATCAGAACGTATCTGCACGTACCAGATCGTCCCAATTCTGGGAACCCGATCGTGATGATCGTGTCAGATCGAGACCCAATCGTGGACTCAATCGAAACAATCCTATCGGAACGTATGTGATCGTATCTGAACGGAAGATCAGACCGTGACAGATCGTGACACCTGAAATTGACAAATCGTGAACAGATCGCTTTCGAGCGCAACAAATCGTATCAGAACGTATTGACTCGGATCACCTCGTATCCAAACCTGAAATTTCAGAGAAATTCCATGATCAGCTACGAATCGCCAATCATGGCGTTCGTAACGGATCGCACGACAGTGGGAACCTAGTTAAACAGACTGGGCCCACGGACACACACACACACACACACACACACACACTCACACACACACACACACACACACACACACACACACACACACACACACACACACACACACACACACACACTCACACCCAAAAGAACTGGACCCCATGGGTCTATCTCGGTCAAGCCAGGCCGGGGTACCTGTCCGCTTTGTCCGGCCACACCGACTCCGAAACCACCACGGAGGGACCCGAACCCACGACCCGAAGTCCACGGCCCACGAACGAGGCCGTTCAACCATGATCACCACTGTCTCAGACCGCTCCAGCCACGACCACGACCGTCTGCAGAACGCTCGTCGCCAACCACAGACCGCGCCGCAATTTCCACGATCATCGTCTGCCGAACGCTGGTTCAGACAACCACACTCCTCTTTTGGTGGGAGGGGTTCTTCTCCCCACCACTCACCTCCTGATTGGACGGTGAGTTGTCAGGCGACTCGTGGTGGCTGACCGATTGGCTGGGGCGCGCGTGTGGTGCTCGGCCCTCCGCTCATTGGCTGGAGGAAACGCTCTCTGCTCCTCCTCGGAGCGGAGCTTCGAACAGAGGCGATGAAGGCTCCGCCCATGTCCTCAGCCAAAAGCATGTGCGTAATGGCAACTGGGTCGAGTGCAGGACGGCGCGCTGTTGTTGTTGTTGTTGTTGTAGTAGTTGTTAAAAGATCTAATAAACCTGACCATACAATAATTAGAAGCACACACATGTAATTCCCATTTGACAGAAGGAAGAATTCTAACTACAAACACATACTTATCAAAATAACTGAACTACAGGGACTCTGGCTGTTTGTGTGCACAAGGTTTCCAAATTCGTAACAATATACCCTTCCGCAGAATGAACCTGATAGCACCTGTGATGTTAATATAAGTGAGATTGTATTATCCATATAGATCGGAGTAATTTCGACTCTTTGTCCCTTTGGCCATTCATGTTTGTCTCTTTGTCACACACACGGGATTACTGCACGTCCCTGCTGTACGGAGGCCCATGTAAATAAACCCCTGTCTTTACTTAAACACATGATTTTCTTCGCTCACTTTATGAACACATCCCTGTTCATTGTTCATATTAACCTGCTCGTAATGTCCTTTCCTCCATTGGTCCAGCACAGTCTGCAGCATTCTTAGATGGGAAGTTTTACCCCATGTGATTTGCTCATGTTAGCCAGTGCGTACCCACTGTTCTCGCTCAGGTCAGGTCAGGTCAGGTATGGGAGCATGCGCTGGAGAAGAACGTCGATGTGTCCACTTTCCGCCGGTATTTCAGGGGTCTCCATCTGGCCATCCCCCAGGCAGATGCCTGGCCCATCCCCATTCCTTGAGGTGCTGATCAACCTGCTGAAACCACGAGGCACATGGTCGAACCAATGGCCTCTTCAACTCATGAGGCTCCCTCGCTGAGAGAATCTGGTGAGCAGGATCAGCATCAGGAAAACGAGCCACGTGTCCATACAGCTGCAGCTGATATGAACTATGCAGGTCACAAATCTCATTTAAGTCTCTCAGCAAGCGCTTGTTGGACACAAAGTACCACCAGCGATAGCCAAGGATTCTCCAAAGAGACCTGGTACCAAAGGAATTGGGTCTCAATCTCAGAGTCCAAGTCTCACATCCGTCGAGCAAGACTGGAAGCACCAAGGCCCTGAAGACTCGGACTTTCATCCTCCTGCACAGGTACCAATAGTGCCACACCCCATGATACAGTGAACCCATGACTCCCCAGGCCCGACCCAGACGTCTATTGACCTCTGGCTCACAGCCAGCAAAGACATGAATATCACTGCCACAGTAAGTGAATCCCTCCATGACCTCAACATACTCACCACAAACTGGTACAGACAAGATAGCAGCATCCAAGATGTCATTGAAAGCCTGGATCTCAGTTTTGATCTAGGAAACCCGTAATCCCAGAGACTCCGGCTCCTCATTCAGCACCTCGAGGGCCCCCAAATGGATATCTAGAGTCTCTGCAAAGATGACTGCATCATCTGCGAAATCAAGGTCAGAGATATTGACATTCCCAAATGATGCACCGCAGCTTGATCTCTCTGACATCCTCCGCCGAATCCAATCCATACAAGCGGTGAAAAGTGTGAGGGCCAGTACACACCCCTGATGAAGTTCAGTAAAAACTGGAAATAAGTCGGAGATAGTACCACCACATCTCACAGCACTCTCAGTACTTGAGTATAGTTCAGACATCAGATTGATCAGTTTTGGTGGCACCCCATGAAGACCAAGAATGTTCCAGAGGGAATCCCAATTTAATGAATCAAACAATTTACAGAGATCAACATATGCTGCAAGCAGCCCCTGCTGAAACTCTCGTTTGCCTTTGGTGAGGACTCAAAGGGCAAGGATACGGTTAATCGTTGACCTCTCTGGGGTAAATCCTGACTGCTCTGGGCGCTGGTGCTCAAGCAGATGGTGGCGAACCCTATCAATAATTATCCGAGCAAAGACCTTGCCCGGCACTGAGAGCAGTGTCACCCCTCAGTCGTGGTTGCAGGTTTGGTGATCAACCTTCCTTTCCAGAGAGGGACAACGAGTTCCCTCTTCCAGTCAGTTGAGATGGTGCCTGTGTTCCAGGCAGAGCACAGAACTGCATGCAATGACATGAGTACAGCATTTCCACCAGCCTTGAGAAGTTCAGCCTGGATGCCACAGATCCCTGGAGCTTTACCCCATTTTAACTGGTTCACCGCAGCCCATGTTTCCACAAAAGAAGGTGGATCACAGTTGATTGGAGGGTCAGCAGTCGGGATGGTAACACCCCTGACATCCAACTCAACAGCGGGTGAATAAGCCTGGTATAACCATTCAACGTAACCAGCCCAGAGGGACTTCACTTCAGACTCCTCTGTCAAGAGCCTACCACCCTCCGCTCTAACTGCAGTACACTGAGGGACGGGCTTTGAGGAAAGGAATGCACGAATTCCCCTGTAAGCAGGATGAGAATCACGACCACAGGTGATGCACTACCCCCTCAGATTCCTCGCACATTGACCTCCTTATCCACCCCCAGCACACGTGCAGTTTTACACCTCAACTCCCTGAACAGCTCAGCTCTGCCATTACGTCTGGCCCGATGACTCTGGACGATGGTATCCAGTGTCCCTTGAGAGACAAATTTTTTCTTTGCCCGATGGTGAGTTCCAAGACATTGACTGGCAACATTAAGGACGGTGGTCTTGAAGGCACTCCACAACTCTTCAGGATTCCAAAAAGCACCCAGACCCCCCAAATCCCCACTCAGCCAGTTCACAAACTCCTCAGCTATCCACTCATCCTTAAGCTTGCCAACATCCAGCTTAGGCTGGGATGGTACTATTCTCCTGGATTGAAGCTGAAACTTCAGAGTTGCTACAACAAGCCTGTGGTCGGTATTGAGGAACTGAGCACTCCGGTAGACCCTGCAGTTCTGGATCATCCTCCAGCGACCATCAACAAGCACATGGTCAATCTTCTTTGCCACACCACCAGCGTTGGAATACCAAGTCCAGTGATGAGCTTGTGGGCGCTGAAACCATGAACCAGCCACCCTAAGTTCACGACTTCTAGCAAAGTCAAGTAACTTAGTGCTATTGTGGTTCACAGTTCCAGACCCATGGGGACCAACACACGTCTCGTAACCATCACTATCAGTTCCAGTCAATGCATTGAAATTCCCCAAGACTGGAAGAGTATCTCACCTGGGGCACTGATTAACCACAGACTCGAGCGTGAAATAGATTGCGTCCTTCATGATGAGATCACTCACCTGAGTCGGAGCATATACAGAGACCAGGGAAACACGACCAGAACAATAGTAGGTGTAACCACCCGCCATGATCTCACCATTATCCTGTCTCCAAACCTCAGAGAGTGGCTGCAATACTGAGGTTCAAACACTGGAGCTCAGATGATAACAGAGTGAGGTGATTAGATTGTAATCTCACTCGGCCATACTTAAATAGATAGATGGGTACGTACTGAGGGCATGGTCTTCGATTGATCAGTCAGCTCATCAGGTAAACAGTGCCAGACAGGAAACCCTGTTAGAGTTGACAAGTGAACTGACGTCCGTGTTTGCTTAGCAACCCGTCAGGCCACGGAGTTATTCACAGCATGACAGCTTACAGAAAGAAGGATAATCAGATTCAGGAAAGTCTACTTTCATAAATTTGGCAAAAGATTGGCATCTGCAGTTTAACAGAAAGAAATGTCAGGTGATTGAGATGGACAAGAATAATGAAAATAGAGATTAGATAATGTAAAAGGAAATGCAGGGACGTGTCACACAAGAGAAGGACCTGAGGGCGGTAATACTCGTAGTTCCAGGTGATAAGCAGACAGGACAGTGCCAGGCAAATATAGGAAAGCAAACCGGGGTTTAGGTGTTATTCGGAGGGGGATACATGATAAATCAAAGGATGTGTTTTTTACACTGCACAGGAATTTAGTGATGCTTGATCTGTAATATTGTGTTCAGTTTTGGAGCCCCACATCCGAGGAAGTCCATGGCTGCTGTAGAGAGGGTTCAGCATTGGGCAACTACATTGATTCCAGGGCGATGCCAAGACTGAGATATGAAGAGCGGCTCAAGGAGACAGGAGTTTATGCAGTACAGTACATAAGAAAGGAAGCAAATACAAGGGGGGTTTGATTGAGATGTTTAAGATAATGAAGGGCAGAGACAAAATAAGTGCGAAATGATTTTCCAGCAGAATGGACAGTGATAGGACCACTGGTCCAGGGGCCATAACCTGAGAGTGATGAAGAGGAGAATCTGGACAGTATAAGGCAGGAAACTTTCAGTCAGAGTCGTTAATGCATGGAAGTCGACTTAGAAAGGTAGTGGTAACATAAAGAGTAGATAGTTTAAAATTGGAATTACATAGGTACCTAGAAACATTGGAGATAGAAGCATACAGGGATATTTGCTGGACTTGTAGGTCGCAATGGCATGTGGATGGGTGAAGTATACAATATACATGTGTAGTAATTGTGTAGGAAAGTCTCATCCCTGATGGCTGTGGAATGGTCCACCTTCACCACCCTCCCCCCCCCAATTTATAAAAATCTACTGATAGTAATAATAAAACCGTGACTTTAAATATTATTTTGTTTGAAAACTTTGCATATATTATGGCAGTTCTCTGCGACTCCTATTGAGATTACGTCTGTGGCGAGAGATGAATTTGTTTGGACTGGTGTTGGTGTAGTACAAGCATGATGGGCTGAATGTCCTCATTCTGCATCAAAGTTCCTTGTTGACTACAACCACTACCCTAACCACCACTCATACCCTTACCACCCCTCCTGCAGTACCCCACCCTCCACTCCAACTACCATCACTCCCACCTCTACCTGAACTCTTAACCTTGCCCTTACCCCTACCTCCATTCCGACCACCACGTTTACCCCTACGTCCACACTCCTACCCCAACTTCCACTCATACCCCTACCCCAATCTCCACTCATACCCTTACCTCCAATTCTATGTCTACCTCCACCCTACCCTAACCTCCACTTCTACCCTTACCCATGTCTCCATGCCTACATCTACCTCCACTCCTACCCTTCCCCTTAACCCTACCCCCACCCAAACCCCCACCACTATACAATCTCCACCTCTACCCAAACCTCCAATCATAGATACTCCTCCTTCCACTCATACCCCTACCTCTACTTCCACCACTACTCCCATGATGTGGAGCACTAGTTTGTAATTTCCACAACTGTCAACCCAATTTTCATGTGGTATTTGTACACCCGGTGTCCGGGTTGACATAACACTTGGTCGGTAACATGCTGGCTGGCGTGAGACGTGCTCCTCTTTTTCCTGCATCAGTTTGAACCTGTAAATAAAATGTTTATCCTCAACAGCACGAGGACTAGCTGATATATCCAAGCAGTATCGACATAACGCCAAACTCCACTCTTACTTCAAAACGTGGTTCTTACCTAAACAACGCTTAGTGGAAGCGTTTTTGACACAAAAGCATCTCTTGAACACGTTTTGTGTGCAGTTCATGATTGTAATGCAGAAGTACCTGCATTCCATGGAATAGCACTCCTCTCCAGCACCAATTGTCAAAAGCCTCCAGATGTTGCCCATATCGAGAGCTTTTTAGTGCGTTTGCTGATGTCGTGCACTTAGAATGGATCTTGTTCAAGTTACTCATTGCTGTTTTTTTCCCATCCTAGACACCATTCTAATCTCCTATAAATAACTTCCATCATTAGTGACCAAAGTTCCAAAAAAACCTGTAGCTCTCTGTTATTTCTGAAGTTTTTTTTAATCTCTCTCAAATTTCCTTTTCTTCACGTATTATCATTATCTTGCTGGTATTGATGTTTAAGCCTGATGCTTCGCTTTCCTCTCTGGGCTGCTACCCATGGCAATCTCCTTGTACCTCGTAATCAAAGGTCCCTTGCTACTGCCTAATCGCTGGTATGCCCCGTGAATGGTGAACCACCGAAGGAAGATTATGTGGGGGGAAAAAAATTGGAGGGAAAAGTTCAATACACTTGATGGAAAATATATTTGCACAATATGTGGAAACTTTTTGGTCTTGCAGACGAACAAAATGAAACACAGATCACGATGGGGAAAGTTTATTTCAAAGTTGTGCCCCGCATTTGGGGTGGGAGGGAAAAGGTTTGCGGGTAGTTGAAACTAAGCTGCCAAATTAAGGGCACATTGCTGCTTCATGCGAGGTATTTTCCATGGTAAAAGTGTTTGGTGGCTCAAGCCATGGAAGGGCCTTTGTGGGAGGTTTTCACTTTCGATTTTCTGTCTGTATTTTGATTTGTTTTTGCTACGATAATGGTGTGGTCGTTCACTCCGGTTATAATGGAAACTATAACTGCGAAAGCCTATCGTGTGATTACAGGAAGATTGCCAACTTCGAGGCTGAGTAAAACTTCTCACAGTTTTTTTTTTTTTTTAATTAGGTCCGTTGAAAATATAGGAGCTCCTTTTTGCAGGGAGGTTTTGGATCGAATGAGGCTGTTGGAATGTTGGTTTGCGTGAAAAGGAGCCGCAAAATTGAGGCAACAACGACTCGAGCCGATTGTTAGCGTCTTTGCAGGAGCAAGTGAAGCGACGTGGCCTGCGGTAGGTAGCAATGCCATTGATCATTTTCTATCTTTGCATCCACCGTATAGGCCCACAGCTTTCCGTGCGTGTGTAGAATTTAGCCAAGAAGGCCACCATTTAGACATTCTTGGATTTTTGTTGCATTTGCATTTGCATTTTTACAACAGCTTTGGAATGCTAAGGGTCGTGCAAATAGATCCACATTGGTCGTGTTGAGTTGACCATCATGGGATAGATGCATCAGCATCATATTCCCCTGTGCTTTACAATGAATGACCATGAAATAGTCATTCTGTGCAACCTGATTGCAGCCGCAAGACTGCATTTAGAACTCCTTCTTAACCCTCGTACTGTTTGTTGTGCACTGTCAGACGAATTGTGTTCGATTTTCAAATGGAAACATAAACGAACCGATAACATGGTTGAAATTGAGAAAGGTCTTCGGATGAAGTAGCCACTTACAATGTTTAAAACCTTTATGGTTACCATTAAACTGTTGTCCTTCCCCCCAATGTAGACACGACATTAAATTCAGTTCCAGCGGAATAAACCCCACACACTGCGTGTACAAAAGGTCACCACAAAAAAGCAACAGGAAGGGAGTGACCATCGTGGTGGCAGGACCAGCAAGGGCTTCTATCCCATAGTAGGATAAATGCTGCAATGATTTGTAACCATCGAACGCAAGACCTCTATTTAATACTGCTTCGATCCCATAACAAATCTGCAACGAAAGCAATCTTGAATACCTCTTCAGCAGTTCCATCAATAATAGGTATTCTCCTTATATATCTCCAACTGGATCTCACTTATATCTCAAATGAAAGTGCAGGTAAAAGACAAAAAATGGGTAATTACAGTGGCAGACGAGATAAAGGAAGAAGTTTTCTTTTTTGTAATTAACTCTCTCTAGTTCATACTTGTGCTCTTATAACCTCAGTCAAGTTTGTCGAGAACAAGCGATTCATGGAGATGTGTTGAAAGGAAAGGGTGGAGGAATGGAGTTGACACCTGATCCAATCTCTTAAGCTATGGGAGTTCAATCTCTTTGACCACTACTGACATCAAACGTCCCCAGGCTCCAGATGGGACACTGGTTTGTGGGTGGAAGATGGTTTCATCGTCTACTCGAGCATCGCCTCCAGCTGATCGGTGAGGTCGTCAAACATGCTTCCGATGTCATCCAAAATGCTGCTGCTGCTCTCGACAGGCTTTTCTGCTTCGGTCTTCAGGGTCCTTGCATGCACAAACAGCCGCAAACAACATTTATTGTCATCATTATTTCCTATAACTACTCAAAATGCTGTACATTTCAAATAGGGTTGATTGAAGAGAGATGGAGATGGAGGATGGTGCAAAAGGAACTTGGCAATGAACTTGGAGTGGGGAAGGTGTCACAGAAGAGAATGGACATGATGGTGAAGGAGTTGATTTTGGAGGGAGAGTGGCAGGGAGTGTCACAGACAAGGAGTACATTGGGATAAGGTACGACTTGGCAGTCTTAGAGTGGCAAGTAGTGATAAAGTGGGAAGCAGTGGAGCAAAGTGGGTAAGACGGTTTTTTTATTTTTTTTTTTTTTTGTATACCTTGGTCGAGGCTCGTATGAGAGCTAACACACAACTCACAGCAAGGAGGCATGAGACAAGAGGGGCGGGAGTGGAAGGGACAAAACATTGGGGAACAGACACAGGTGAACTGTGGAAGGGAGAGGGATGGGGATGGGACGGGGAACATGGCGAGGGGAAGATGGACATTAAAGGGACTTTCAGGAAGGAAAGCAGGAGAATTGAAGGAAGTGGGCTTGGGTGGATTATCGGGGGTAGAAAAGATCGAGGATTTGGATGGGGGAAGATAAGAGGTGGTGGTGAACAGCTGTTTTGAAAGCCTGAAGGGAAGAATGGGAAAGAATAGAGTGAGGAAGTTTATTCCAAAGGCGGGAAAAAGAGGAATGAAAGAGTGAAGATGAGCAGTGATTCGTGATTTTGGTAGTTTTACCAGAAGGGGGTTGTTGGCGGACCTTGAGCGCCCTGTGGAAATGTGGTTGGGACAAATCGCAGAGAGAGCAGGGGGGCAAGGCTGGAGAGGAGTCGGTAGAAGACAGAAAGACCACCGACCAACCTGCGGTGATTGAGTGAGAGGCCCAAAGACTCAGCTTCATTGCGGGAGATGCCAATGATCTTAAAAGCCCTGGTTTCGACAGCGTGAAGTCGAGAAAGGTGGGAGGCAGGAGCACCAGCCCAGAGGGGAGAGCAGTACTCCATCAGGCTACGGACAAAAGCTTTGTAAGTGGTCAGGAGCTCAAGAGGGCCGAGGAAGGACTTTGCACGACGGAGGATTCCCAGTCGGCGACTGGCTTTTGAGGCAAGGTTGGAAATGTGACTTTCCCAGGAAAGGTCATGGCAGATAGTGAGACCCAGAAGCTTGAAAGAAAAGACTTCTTCCAGAGGATTGTTGAGAAAGTGGATGGGGGGGTTTTGTAAACGGTCCTTTCGAAGAGACATAGTGAGAGTGTGAGATTTGTCTGGATTGAAAGACATGTTCCACGTGTTGGACCAGTTTGTGATTTTATCCAGATCTGCAGTGAGCGAAGAAGCTGCTGCTTGCCGGGCTGAGGGATGACAGATGGTACGGCAGAGGGTTGAGTCATCGGCAAAGAGAAATAGAGGATTTTCCAGAGAGTCCGAGAGATCATTGATGAAAACCAGAAAAAGAACAGGGCCCAGAACGCTACCTTGAGGAACTCCAGCCTGCACAGGAAGAGGGGATGAAAGAACTCCATTTAGGGCCACACATTCTGGTAAGTGGGAAGGGATGAGAATGGACATCTCCACCAGCGAATTACCTTGGAACGCCACTCAAAGGGAGCAGTGTGTAATGGTTGGATTATGTTTGCAAGTTGAAAACAGGGGAAGGAAGGTTTTGAAATTGTGTTTTTGTTTTAACATATGCCTTTTACCAAGAAAAAGAAGAGCAATCTAAAACAGCAGATTTCACTTAGCTATAACTGAATATCTCATTTATTCTGGTATCCATGTATTAATTTTTAATTCCCCAAATCAACAGATTGCAATCAATATTTCGAAATCAATATTCCAAATTTCCATAATCAATATTTCAAAATCAATATTCCAAAGTTCCACAATCAATATTTTGGTGTCAAAATGATGGCACTGACAGAGACAACAACAGAGGTTGCGGGTCTGCGAAAGCGACTGGATCAGGAGGATTGCGGGCGTGAAGTGGGTGGATATGAGGATGGATGGATGAAATGAGGTTGGAGATTGATAAAAAAAAATCTGGTTGAAGTGGACTGGACACTTGGTTCAGATGGAGGAAGAGAGAATCGCAAAGAGAGTGGATAGGTTGAGGGAGCGAGGTACAAGGAAAAGAGGTAGACCGTGGTTGAGATGGGAAGATTGTGTGAGGAGCAATATCAATCACATGGGGTTGATTGGAGAGTGAAGAGAGTTGGCGGAGGACAGGGGGAAGTAGAGGAGTATTGTGGTCAAGGTAGGGCAGAAGCTTTATACCATTGGACTGCACCCCTTAAAAAGAGAAGTGAAGAAGAGAATCTCATCATATATTTTTTTCACAATACCACTAAACTTTTCTGAGGTTGGTGTGTGTTATTCGATACTCGCAGGTGTACCCGGCATTGCCCGGTGCTCTTCTAATCCTGTTGGCATTTTGAAGAAATCAAATTTTGTGTTTTTCTATGTTTTGATGGTGGTCTAAAACACTTTCCACCACCCACGAAGGAATGTGGTCGGGGATCATTTCATGTTACCTTTCATATAGCTTCAAAGGTTTAGGCATGAAAAGAGTGATGAAAAAGCAATATATATATATATATATATATATATATATATATATATATATATATATATATATCCAATTTTCTTTGTTTTTTTGGGGCGAAAACACTCCCCAACACTCACTGATGAACCTCTAAAAGTTTGAAATAGATCTGTTTTGTCATCTCTGAGAAAAATGGCATCACTCAGACAGACAGACAAACATCTCTCATGGTACAGAAAAGTGGATAACATCTGTGCTTATCCCAAGACTCTTCTGGACCTTATGTGTTAGTCCTTTGTTTTATTTCCATTTCTGATGGCGAACTGCCACCAAACCTTCAATAATTATTGGCACAATGACTTTAACTTCTGATGGGGGCACAGCAGGTTTAATTTCAAAATGGTAGTTGGTTCTTGCCTTCAGTGAAGGTACCTCAAACAGATGTTTATATAACAACTTTGAATCCCTTCCCAAATTTCGATCATCATGAAAAAGAACTTAAAGGTGACTGGAATATGTAGCCGACATTGAAGTTCAATTTTCTGAGGCTGTGTTCCAATTTGGTATCAAAGACAGATCTGGTATTGTTTGTATTTCCAAACATTGCTGAGAATTATTGAAGAGGTGTGTTCTGTATGTAGGCAGTTTCATGTAACGGTGGCTGACGTACACATGTGCAAAATGTTAAGGAAGATACACCAAGTGTGGATGATGTAATGTAATTTTTTTTCCAAAAGCTTTTGCCTTTCTATAATGTTGAAAAGCTTGATTGTGCCTCAAACTGATTCGAGCACAGAAAAGTTCTGGGTTTCTTCCTGGGAAATTATGTTTGAGTGTGATGTGTATCGCTGTTTCATCATGTCACTTTAACGTCCCCCAACAATTGCCAGAATACAGGATACCCAGTTTTTTTTTTTTTGTTTTTTTTTTGTATACCTTGGTCGAGGCTCGTATGAGAGCTAACACACAACTCACAGCAAGGAGGCATGAGACAAGAGGGGCGGGAGTGGAAGGGACAAAACAGTGGGGAACAGACACATTAGGTGAACTGTGGAAGGGAGAGGGATGGGGATGGGACGGGGAACATGGCGAAGAGAAGATGGACATTTCAGGGACTTTCAGGAAGGAAAGCAGGAGAAATGAAGGAAGTGGGCTTGGGTGGATTATCAGGGGTAGAAAAGATCGAGGATTTGGATGGGGGAAGATAAGAGGTGGTGGTGAACAGCTGTTTTGAAAGCCTGGAGGGAAGAATGGGAAAGAATAGAGTGAGGAAGTTTATTCCAAAGGCGGGAAAAAGAGGAATGAAAGAGTGAAGATGAGCAGTGATTCGTGATTTTGGTAGTTTTACCAGAAGGGGGTTGTTGGCGGACCTTGAGCGCCCTGTGGAAATGTGGTGGGGACAAATCGCAGAGAGAGCAGGGGGGGGCAAGGCTGGAGAGGAGTCGGTAGAAGACAGAAAGACCACCGACCAACCTGCGGTGATTGAGTGAGAGGCCCAAAGACTCAGCTTCATTGCGGGAGATGCCGATGATCTTAAATGCCCCGGTTTCGACAGCGTGAAGCCGAGAAAGGTGGGAGGCAGGAGCACCAGCCCAGAGGGGAGAGCAGTACTCCATCAGGCGACGGACAAAAGCTTTGTAAGTGGTCAGGAGCTCAAGAGGGCCGAGGAAGGACAGCACGACAGAGGATTCCCAGTCGGCGACTGGCTTTTGAGGCGAGGTGGAAATGTGACTTTCCCAGGAAAGGTCATGGCAGATAGTGAGACCTAGAAGCTTGAAAGAAAAGACTTCTTCCAGAGGATTGTTGAGAAAGTGGATGGGGGGGGTTTTGTAAACGGACCTTTCGAAGAGACATCGTGAGAGTGTGAGATTTGTCTGGATTGAAAGACATGTTCCACGTGTTGGACCAGTTTGTGATTTTATCCAGATCTGCAGTGAGTGAAGAAGCTGCTGCTTGCTGGTCTGAGGGATGACAGATGGTACGGCAGAGGGTGGAGTCGTCGGCAAAGAGAAATAGAGGATTTTCCAGAGTCCGAGACCGTTTAATGACCGTCAAGGGACGGCACACACAATGATGCCTCGCCCCACCTGCGAAACATTAGGATGACAGTTTATAGCTGGGTTAGGATTAAAACCCAGGCAAGACAGCCCATAGGCAATAGTGCATACCTCGAGCCTATCCTGCCAGGTTGAACAAACAAGCTGGACTCCAATCATGATGAGAGTAAGCCTTTTAGAAATACCTTGAGAGAGCAAACAAACAAATTCAAGAAATCATTGCACGTGATTGCACGAGAAAAGGCTGAATGCCTAAACTCGGTGTTTCCATCTAAATCTTGTGTCCCAAACTCATCGCTTTCTCTACCCACCTTACCCAGTCGCACCCAGCTGTTCCTGGACTCTGTGTCCTTTTCTCCTGACAAGGTGGAGAGTTTGCTGTCAAACCTCGACTTAGATTCTGCAACCGGTCCAGACGGCATCAGCCCACGTGTCCTAAAAAGCTGCTCCTCTGCTCTTGCTCACCCTCTCTCTGTTCTATTCACCCTCTCATTTGCTCAAAGTCATCTGCCATCTCCTTGGAAATTAGCAAACATTACTGCTCTGCATAAAAAAGATGCAAAAACCGATCCCTGCAAGTACAGACCAATCAGCCTTCTCACAATCATCAGTAAGATTATGAAATCCATCATCGCTTCAGACATTAAATCCTTCCTCTTCTCCAATGGCCTGATTTCCGATCATCAACTTGGTGTCAGAACAGGTCGCTCTACCCTGGATATGTTGCTTCTTCTCTCCCAACAATGGATGGAGATCCTCAATGTCGGACATGAAATCAAAGCCATCTCCCTCGACATATCGCGTGCTTTTGACATGGTCTGGCACCCTGCCCTGCTCACCAAGCTCTCTCCCTGTTGGTATCCAAGGCCATCTCCACTCATGGCTCACACACTTGCTCGCCTGTCACAGCCAGCGTATGGCCCTTTATGGAGTTCTCTCATCCCCTCTTCCTGTCCAGGCTGGAGTTCCTCAAGGTAGCGTTTTGGGCCCTGTTCTGTTTGCTAGTTTTCACCAATGATCTCTCCGACTCTGGAAAATCCTCTTCATCACTTTGCTGATGACTTCACCCTCTGCCGTACCATCTGTCATTCCTCAGATCGGCAAGAAGCAGCCTCTTCACTCTCTGCAGATCTGGATAAAATCACAAGCTGGTCCAACACGTGAAACATGTCTTTCAATTCTGAAAAATCTCAAACTCTCACTATGTCTTTCTTAAAGGACCATCTGGAACCCCCCCCCCCCAATCTATTTACTCAACAATCCTGTTGAAGAAGTCCTTTCATTCAAGCATCTTGATCTCACTATCTGCCATGATATTTTCTGGGAAAGCCACACTTCCAAGATTGCCTCCAAAGCCAGTTGCCAACTGGGCCTCCTCCATCGGGCAAACTTCTTCCTTGGCCCACCTGAGCTCCTGACCACTTATTAAGCTTTCGTCTGCAGTCTGATGGAGAACTGCTCTCCCCTCTGGGCTGGTCCTCCCACCTCTCACCTTTCCCGGATTCATGCTGGGGAAACCAAGGCATTTAGGATAAGTGGTATCTGCCATAAGTGGTCTTTAGGTCTCTCACTATCTCACAGCAGGCAGGTCGGTGGTCTTTCTGTCTTCTACTGACTCCTCTCCAGTCTCGCCCCCCCCTCCTGCTCTCTCTGCGATAAGTCCCCCCTATATTTCCACATGGTGCTCAAGGTCCACCAGCAACCCCCTTCTGGTAAAACCACCAAAATCAAGAATCACTGCTCACCTTCACTCTTTCATTCCTCTTTTTCCCCACCTTTGGAACAAACTCCCACACTCTCTTCAATCCCATTCTTCCCTGCAGGTCTTCAAAACAGCTGTTCACCACCATCTTTTATCTTCCCCCCATCCAAAACCACGATCTTTTCTACCTCCGTTAATCTGCCCAAAACCCATCTCCTTCAAATTCCCTGCTTTCCTCCCTGAAAGTCCATGTCGTTTAAGGACATGAAAGTCCCTGTAGTGTCCATCTTGTTTCCCCTCTGTATCCCGCCATATCCCTCTTCCTTCCACAGATCTCCTAATGTCTCTGTTCCCAAATGTCTTTTTCCTTCCCTCTCCTGCCCCTCTTTTCTCCTGTTCCTCTTGTTGTACGTTCTGTGTGTTAGTTCTCATACGAGCCTCGACAGTGTCTTCAAAACATAAAAAAATAAAAATAATGGACGCCGGGTTTTAGCAGCCAATTGGTGAATCAGACAGGACAAAGTAGGATCTCTTTCTGGTGCTCTACCAAAGGCAAGTTCAGTGCCAACAAAGCATTCTCCTGGTAAGAATTACAGGAGGTGGTTTACCTTTGCTGAGGGACTTTGATGCGACCTCCTGGCTGCGACGCACCAATCAGACAATTCATTGTCAGGTCCGAAATTTAACCCAGATTAGCCAGCTTAAAAGTACATGCATTGCCTCTAACCCCCAGTTGAACAGTAAAAGGCATGATACTATCTAGACATCATGCATCATGATATAGTTATAAATAATGAGTTACAAATAATGCTCATAAACGGTTGTTAATAAGGGGAGAGCAGGTGATTTGGGGGGGGGGGGGGGGGAGCAGGTGAAAAATGCAAAAACTCACCCTTTGGAGTCAACTGCTTGAGACGTCTCTACAACAGGAATATCTAGAATCACGATGCAGGAGGACAGAACCAGTCAGTGAAAATTATAACGTTTCCTTAAAAATAAACGATCATTTCACTTGATTACATTCAATTAACTGGTATTTCATGAACCAAATTCGCTCAACTTCAACTTAATGTTAAACAATTAGTAAATGACAAGTTTCTGGAAGGTTTGCCACGTTTAACTCCAAAGTCTTAATCACTCAGGGTTTACAACTTCGGAGATGATATCTTTGGGGGAAAACCTTGGTGGAAGATAAATAATTCACAGATGTGCACAGAACTGCATACACTGATCTGTTTGAAGTTCAACGTCTGTGCATTATCATGGGGCTGCGACAGCAGTTATAGATGAGGAATGCTCATGGACGAGACAAAGTGCTCAATCCTTTGCTCAAGTCCTGTTGAGAATTTGGAATGAAGCCATGAAACATGCCTAAAAAGGCCCCTTGCAAACTATACTTTAAAAGGGTCTCCATTGCAGATAAGATGGCCAGGGTAAGATCCTCTTTGGAGAATGGCATGCTCCCTCTTGAGGATGGATGAGGAAAGGCTTATATATTTGAAAGATGAGAAACCCTTAATTATATGTGATGCAATCAATAATGTAATGCAGGACAAGATAGTTAAGAAACATAATGTCCTGTTTACTCATTTGCTAATGAAACGATTACCAGGCTGGGTCAGAAATGAGGCGTGCGACTGAACAGCTGTGGTGGGAGAATTTGGACGATCGGGCTCTGAGGATAGTTTGGCGGGACTCGAGGAAAGTGACGCTGGCGTGCTGGATGGTCTTGTTCCTGCTCGTGCCGGAGATGGTGATGGTGAGTTTCCAGCACTCCGTGACAATGACTGGCCTGGTGTGATGGTACCAATAGAAAGGGCTACAGAAAGTGTTGGCTTGGGCGCCACGGGGGGTGGTAGAGTTGTGCGTCTCATTTCTGTAAGGCAAGGAATAAAAGAAAAGGATGGAGTAAGAAAGGTTCATTTCATACAAATCTCTTCCACTATTACCCTGGAGATCAGCTAGTGCATACTTGTATTTGTTTCCATTATAAAGATTTCCAAACGACAGCAATTCTTTTGATGGCCACTCCATTTTCAGGATGGAAATATTCGATAACCTTAACTGGACCCACATTAAAGTACGCCAGCATCATACATCCACACTTCATTTATAATGACTATGTTCAGGTACAAGTTCGGTGGCTGTCAGCTCCTAGAAAACCAAACAAATATGTATGCCCTTCAATGTCATTTTTGAATCGTTTTTGAACAACCGACTGGTTGATCATAATTGGCGTCTGTATCTTATGAACTGTTCCAGGTGAGAGGACAGACGATAGCTGGCTTGGTGACAAGTTCACTGGCATGCTTGCCCTGGAATTTCACCTGTGCGCAAACAAGTCAGTTTACCTTCGTCGTATATAGGAAAAGCTTGAGTTGAAAATTTAACTTTCTGAGAATGGAGTGTAAGTACGTGATAAGCTTGGATTGGGGACAATGAGCGAATGGATGACGTCCTGGAAAATTAATGTGAAATGGTCCAGTTCAAAACTGCTCAGCAAGTTCACCAACAACTTGTACATCAACCACAAGAAACAATTAGCATTCTCCTTGACTACAGTACTCTAAAGAATTATGAAACAATGAAGTCTATAATATCTTGTACCACCACCTGGTGAGCATTGAATGAAAACTAAGTTTAAAACAAGGCTCGTTAGCCATATGAAATTGGCGTATATGGCATTTTATTTCAATTCAAGAAATGTTTCACGTGCACCTGAAGAGTTGAACAAGTGTCTGCCAGAAATGCTACATCCAATTCAAGGTAAATTTGTAGTGCAGCATGTCTGAAAAATGAGCGTCTAAAATAACACTCAGAGCCAATCGTGCAGGTGATTTCATACGTGCTGAGTGGTGCATTTGACCATTCTGATCGATACTGCTTACATCTCAAGTTCAGTTCACATAATAAGTAAAAATAAATAATTGGAAGATTTAAACTTTTAAGCATACCTGGACTCATGGCCCCGACTACTGAAGGCTTTTTGGGTGGTGGTGGAGGTGGCCCCGTACGTCGAATCTGTGGAACCACAGTAGGTTTGGGTGAGAGCGGGGGCTTGATAACACGCAGTCCCTCCTGGTCTCTCGGTGTGGTTTCTGTTGCGTGAGATACCTGGCAGGTCATGGTTGGATAAACTTGAGTGCCACTCATTTGTACCAGCACTACTTTACTAGCTGTTACTCCAGGTTCTACGATGGTGTGAGGCCTCTGCTTTAGGCCCTCCTCAGCCTGATGTATGAGCAGCTCCTTCACTTCCCTGGCCTTTGGGCGCCGTTTCACAGTGTCCGATTCCACAAGCTGGAACTTTGGTGATCCTTTGATCTGCTGTTCATCGGGAGATGAGTTTCCATTAGCATCGCCGTCGCTGCCGTATGAAAATTTTAGCTCAGATAAACCTTCAGCTTCGGTGTTGAAACTAACATCCTCACCACTTGCACTGTTTGTTCTTGCCTTTGGTCGTTGCTTAATTGTGAGGTTGCCTTCCTCGGCAAATGGAATGCATTCAGTGGAGCTTTGTCTTGATGAAGCTTGCCTCTGTATGTCCTCACCAGCAGTGGGTTCTTCCTTGGTCATCAGTTCTTTTTTATTAGCAGCACTTCCAGTGGGAGTAAATGGTACTTGTGTATCCTTGTTTGCTGGTTCTTCTTGATCAGCAACACTTCCAGTTGGGGTAAACTGCACTGGTGTAGCCTCCTCAGTCTGTAATGCCAGTGGTTTCGGCTCACTGGCAACGCGTCTCCGAGTGGAACTGCTTCCTATGCTTTCTGACCCTTTTGACGAGTGTTTTTCTGTTGCAGCGGTGCCAGGGGTAACAATGGCAACTTTCCGCCCATTTTGCAGTTCATGTGCAGTTGAACTCTTTATGACATGAGCTTCTCCACTGAGTGTGCGGGGCTTATGCTTTTGCACTATAACCTTCTCCTCAGTTGACACCGAGGTCTTAACGAGAGAGGATGCAGGTCGAACGGCTGAAGGCCCCAGTCGAGCTGGAAGGGTGGCAGCACTGGGTCTATCTGCACCGGCAAATTTTTGTGATAAAGAGGCCCGCCCCGAACGTCCTCTGCCACCAAGTGAGCTCATCTCGAGGCGGGCAGCAATACTCTTCACACTGCCTGCACTTGCAGTCTCGATGCTTCCTTTGCGACTCTTGTGCTCTGCCATAATAGTTATATCCTCAGTTGTCTGCCTATAAAAAGCATCACTGTGTGTTGTTGTGATGGCAGAGCTGTAACGCTTTGGTGGAGGTGGTGGAGGACCTTTCTTTTTAGGTCGCACGGCAAATGATTGACTACGGTTCACATTACGGTCGCCCATGCAAGGCCCACCTCGTGCCGAGTGACTGCGCGCTACACGCTGGGCACTTAATGTTGCAGCTGCCATGGCTTTTGATGCCGTATCTGGTAATTCTGCATCAATGGGTTTCAGCTCCCCTTCAGTCTCCACTTCACCCACCATCTTTGGCATTTCCTCAGCAGCCGCAATTTCAACAAATGTTGATATACCCCCTACAGCTTGTGCTAGCCGGCCTGTGGCTATCAGAGACACGCCACCCTCTAGGTGCTGTGCCGGCACGTAAGCAAAACCCTTGTGTGTCGGTGATTGTGGGAGTGAACGCGGTGATTGCAAATGTGCTGGAGGAGGTGTTTGTGGCCTCTCAGGTGACCCTTGCAGTGGAGATGGCCGAGGAGGAAAATAGACCTGAGGTGAGGCAGGCCGAGAGCGTGTAGGTGTCTGAGGCAGTGTGAAATGCTTATATGTTGCATTAGGACCCGGGCTTTGTTGCCTTGCTGATCGGAGTCTACCAGGTACCGGTTGAAGTCGATATGGAACACTTTCATCATCTGGCTGACTATCAAGGCTAGTATGAAATGCAAAGTTCCGTGGAGAGCCTTCACCATCTTGCGAAGTCCTAGAATAACCTTCATGGGTGGTAGCCGACATCTGAGTAGCAGGCGTATGCTCGATTCCTTTAGTCGTAAGATTGGTACCTGGGGCACTGCTGTCAGCCTCTCCACCAAGATCCTGCTCCATTTTTTGCAGTTCCACAAGTTTCTTCACTGCCAGCATAAGCTTTTTCTGATGCCCTAAAAGTCATAAAATAAATACGATGTATAGACACGTTTATAATCTATTTAGATTAGGCATTCATCCAAGTTTGCAGAATTTTGTGAAAATTTAACTTTGTTTCAAATTTCACAATGAAGAGAGAGTTAATGTTACAGGCTTTTAAATTACAGGTATTTTAAGTCTTATCTTCGTACTTATGTGTCAAAGCCGATAACCTGAAAAGCCAAAACCATGCAGAATGTGAGTGGACTCTGGTTACTTTCTGGTGACAAGCAGACAAAAGGTATGCAGTGTTTAAGAGATGGTGCAGGTGCCTAAGAGATTGGTGTAGGTGTCTAACCAACTATGTGCAATCATCCATATTTATGTGGTTTGGTGCGCAACCCATCGCAAATATTGCATCTTTGGTGTTAACTTGTGATGCAACGGCAGTGTACCCTGAATTGGCATCATCAAGTTCACATGAGGAGGAGGAGGAGGACAAAATGTTGCATTTTGCACCGATACAGGCCAAGACAGAGGAAAATGAAGGAAAAACCTGGTGCTTTGGTTATTGCGATAATACTCTGGTGCTTCAAAGGTGGAGTGGTGTATCAAAATCTGCAGTCTTTCAGAGAGGACCCTAAACAAGTTGTCCAGCTGCTATAATTCACTTGTGCATGCTCGAGATCCCACAGTACCTTCTGAAAAGGGGAGGCCAGTGTGTACCGGATCAAAATTCATGCTACACTATATTTGGGTGGGTTTGGGGGGTGCGGAGGGTATAGCCCTGTACTGGGAAATTTGCCAGAAGTATAGCTAGCTTATCCTGCCTGCAGTGTAGGGGATTTTTCCCAGTGGTGAACAATGGATTCACATTGAAAGGGTCACTTGGATTGGCAAAAGCTTTCAAAATCAGTCTGGGCCACAAAAAGTTCATCAAAAGCTTATTCATTTCTTGAGCTGTTAAAGATGGAGGATACTGATGACAGGAATGGAAAGCACAAATACTTCTTTGTTTACTTTTTTGTTACAGTATCTCAGGCTCACAGTAAAGCTGCTACAAACATATCTCACATATTGACAGGACTGTGAGATGAGACAACATTGGACAGCTGTTAAAGGAGACAACCACAGCCACTGATTTTGGGGGAAGTGCTGTCACTTCCCAGGGCACTCTGGGTACCAGCAACGTCACAACAATGGCATCGCTTTCTCACCGCACTCAGCGGAGCATTTCCTAAGGAGGATTTTCCCTCCTCCCCACGGATGCCAACCGATGGGGATTTTCCGTGCTGTCTTTTTAAATGCTGAACTTTCAGCAAGGAAGCAGCACACAGCTTTTTAAAAGTCTTTGGTATGACTCGGCCGGGGTTTGAACTGCCAACCTCCCAGACTCGAAGCGGATGTTCTAACCTTTATTGGTAAAGAAAGGAAAAATAGAATTAACAGTCCTTTTGCCTCAAAATTCAGGTGTAAAATACAATAATGCCATGAATTTTAGTCTCTACCACATCCATGGAAGCAATTTTTGTTTTTGAAAAGATGTGCCAAGACATAGTTGAGCACAGTGACTAGCACTCATGGAGAAACAAAGGGAGACTCAGGCAAGGGTCAAGGGTCTCCTCATGGGGTGAAAGGGCCACACCCCTTATAGGGGTTAGAAGGAGAAGCCCCCTGAAGGTATGAGGTTTTATTTAAGTATGCCAGAGCATCTAGACTCTAGTCTCCAGAGCATGTTAACACCACACTGTGTATGCACAGGCCAGCTGCATCATTGCAATTGGCATCACTCCCGAAATAAGCCAAAAATACTGAGAATTCTGGAGAAATGGCATCACGGGAAGGTAGGAAATGGTGCGCGTGACTTCAGTATAAAACGGGATGATCACGTAAAATACAGGACAGCTTGTCACAGTGTGACTTGAGCCACACCTTGCCAGTCACACGATCAGTTGAAAGTGGCTCATGAGGAGCATGTTTCAAAAGGAGAAAAGGAAAAAAACAATTTCAGCCGAAGGAGAGATGATCACGAGGATGAAAATTTCAAATAATGATAAACAAGGTTGGTTCAATTTTTCAGCTCCACCATCGAAGGTGAAAAGAAGTTATGTTTCAACCCATCCGGGTCCGTCTATGTGCAGGATATCTCAAAACATTAAGGACGGATCCAGATGAAATTTGGTGGAGAGGTTGTGTGTTTGACGAGGATGAATTGATTAGATTTTGGTGTAGATTCGGATCCGGACACAATAATTTTTTTCAGCGATTCTTCACCTTCGAGAGAGGGCCAAAAATGAAATATAGCACGATATTTCAAAAAGTTGTGAACAGATTATGACACAACTAGGTGGACAGGTTGTACGTGTAACAAGGAAGAATTGATTCGATTTTGGTGAAGATTCGGATCTGGATAATAGAATTTTTAAAAGTGATTCTTCACCATTGAGCGATAGGGTAGCATGATATCTCAAAAAGTTATTGACGGATTTGGACGATACTTGGTGGATGAGTTGGGTAGGTGACAAGAACAAGCCAATTCGATTTGGTTCAGGTCCGGGTGCAGATCCAGCTCATCAGTGGGATGCAAAACGTAAACTGTTCAGCCTGGCAGAGATATGCGCTCCACAGAGTGTCGTTCTAGTTTGTAAATGCTATGAAGCTGCATGAGGTCCGATAAGATGGTGCAGATGAAGCACATTTACTTTTGAGCTGTGCAGTCTAGGTTTGATTCCTGACCTGACGATGAATAGATTTGGTGCTTTACTTCTCAATGTCTGGCACAGAGCCTTGCTTTTCAATGTCTGCTGACTTTAGTCCTCCACATGAGCACCTTCGATGAATGGTCATCAGATTTTGTCACAGTGTCGAAAAAACGGGGTTCTCTTGCTGGCATACTGTCTTGTGATGTCCTTCAGTCTGGTGTACTCAATGCAGTGTTTTAGGAATGACTTTATGATTGGTCTTCTTCAATGACCCCCTCCACTTCCCGAGATAATCCTCTGTACAAATTTGTAGATGATTTGACTCTGTGCAGAACAATACAGCATGTTTCTGAGAGGCAGGCTGCTATAACCTAGATAACCAGCCTAGCAGGCTGCTGCAGATCTAGACAAAAATAAGTCATTGATCAGCTAACTGGAACAAGTCTGTCAACACAGGAAAACCTCATGCTCCCATTCTATCCCTCTGCCAGGATCGGTTTTTGTATACCGCCCACCCCCTCACCCACCCCCTTCTATATATCTGGCCAAACCCTGGAAGCGATGCAGTGCCTGAAACTCATCGGTCTCACAATCTGTCACAACACATCACTAAACTGGCCGCAAAGGCAGGTTGATCCCATCTGGGTAATCTACGCAGAGTAAAGTCCACTCTGAGCTGTTCAGAGCTCATACCAGTGCACAAGGCTTTCATAAAAAGCTAATTACAATGTACAAGGACTTCATACAGAGTAAATTATTGATAGAATGACTGAGAGTTGTGGATTGTGGTGAATGCACAGACCCCTTTGAATGCACAAACAGTGTGAAGCAGGGGTGTGTTATGGCCACTGTGCTCTTCGGCATGTTCTTCACTGTCATCCTCTTTGAAGCATTTGAAGACGATGATGATATAATCTACCTCCAGTTCAGAACAGGTGGAATATGCTTCAACTTGATGGCTGGAATCCCAAACCAAGTTGACTGCACTCTTGCATCACACTCCGAGGATGGCCTCCAGTGGATTATGAACTGTTTTTCAAACTCAGACAACAACTTTGGGCTCACCATCAGCTTAAGGAAAATGAAGGTATTGTACCAACCATCACCCAACTCAGAGTATGTTTCCCTGCGCCTACTATTAATGACACAACCTCAAATCTTTTGGAAAACTTCACCTATCTCGGCCAGTACATTTGCTGGAGATGTTTGCATCCACAGTGAAGTGGCAAATAGAACAGTCAAAGCAAGCTCGGCCTTTGCCTGACTGTCTGAGGAACAATGGAAGAATATAGGTGTCAAACACTTTACGAAACTCGCAGTATAAAAAACTGTGGTCATAACTGCTGCACGCTTTCAAAACATTGGCTACTTATTCCAGACAAATAAAGCAGATGGACTGGTTCGACAGGAAACGCATTCTGATCATCATACACATCAAGAGGCAGGACAAATTGTCCCACACCGAGGTGCTAAAGAGAGTACAATGACTGGAATTGAAGTATCCATCATCAAGGCTCAGCTCAGATAGATCAGACAAGATGTAAGTATGACTGATGACAACATTCCCAAGGCAGTAATGCGCTGTCAGCACAAACTTGGTCATCACCAACGAGGGAGGCCAGGGTAAAGATGCGAGGAATCACTGAAGGCAAACCTTGAGGAATGTGGCATTCCGATCATTAATTGCCAGGAAAGCACACTCAAGAAGATGCATCGTTTGTTATGAACGAGAAGGAATCCAAGCTGCTTTGGAGAAAAGGTGGGCTAGAAAGAACAATGAAGCTCAACCAAACCGGCCAGTTTTTCCATGTCCTGAGTGTGTAAAGCCCTGCACACAAGGCAATACAACCACTTGCAGATAAAAAAAAAAACAAGAAAAAGAGCAATCAGAGATTACATACCCTCGCCAGAACTTGTTTTGTTTGGTATTTGTGGAGCTTTGTGTGGTGCATTTTGTTTGGTGTTTGTGTACTGGTGTGTTATCTATCTATAATTCCAGCAATCTCTGTGTGTGTGTGTGTGTGTGTGTGTGTGTGTGTGTGTGTGTGTGTGTGTGTGTGTGTGTGTGTGTGTGTGTGTGACCGTTGTTTCTCGACCACCTCTGGTCCGATCTAATTGAAACTTGCCAGGTATATTGCTGGGGACCTGAGTATGAGCCTTTTCAAGGTTTGATATTAATCGGACAAGTGCTTCCCAAGTTATGGCCATTTATTTACGAAACCAATGACAGGACACGTTGTTGCGTGGGCGTGGCCGATGGGGAAGGGAAGCACAGCCACGTTCCCCATTATGGGTTACAACGTACGGGCTTCCGGATAGTGATGACTTCGTGTATTCTAATAATTTCTCGATTTTTTATGCACATTTATAGATAAACACAATGGCCCAAGTTATGATCGTTTTCATATTAGACGGTGTATAAATTTCGGGAACATCAGAGTGCTGGTATGCTCCGAACTAGGAAATAAAATTTTCTCTCTCTTCTCTTCTCTTTTTGTTTTTCCTTGCCACAACATTGCGAAAAGGTAAAATACGTTGGCGCTAATTGAATAATTGGGCATTAAAAATAAATTGCGAATAATCGTAACTGTGAATAATATCGAACTTCCGGGTCACGCACGTACGGGCACGTGAGAGCGAAGAAACGGCCTGTGTGGTTTATTTATTTGTTATTATTATTATTATTTTTTTTTTACGGGCACGTACTAGTGTAATTAATGAGAGACATAACTAGAACTGCCACTTTATAACTGCCGGCAGTGATGACCGGGTACCAAGACGTCCCGTTTGATGCAACCCGGCTTTGATCGGACACCCAACCCTGACCCGTGACATTTTTTTATTATTATTCATATTGAATTCAGAATGGGATTAAAATGTATTAAATTCAAATCAAATGGAAGAACAAATAAGTACAGTCCTGCATTGGAGTAATCAGAAGGAACACAAACAAGCTAAAAGAAAAGATGAAGTCATCAGGAGGAATCTGGATAGGATTCACATTTCAGCTACGATTCCTCCACCATCAAACCCATCCAGGCACATCCAAGTGAGCCTTATTAACCCCCCCCCACCCCTGATCAAAATATGAAATAATTCTGGCTGCCAGACCATGTGTCCGATCAAGTTGAAATTTAAAACATGTATTTCCCACCACTAATAAAACACAATTGTGAAGTTTCACGTCAATTGATTAAGTGGTTCCAGAGAAAACATTATTTAATATTTTTCTTAAATTCAATATGGCTGCCAAACCATGTGACATCAATTATTCCTGAACAACCGAGTACACGCATGCCTTGGAGAACATTTATGTGAAGTTTCCCCTTTTTGTGTCCAGCTGTTGTGGAGAAGATTTTAATAT
This sequence comes from Eptatretus burgeri, assembly GCF_056783735.1. Lineage (NCBI taxonomy): Eukaryota > Metazoa > Chordata > Myxini > Myxiniformes > Myxinidae > Eptatretus > Eptatretus burgeri. The sequence goes on along the minus strand of NC_140968.1, from coordinate 74,373,755 downwards.
GTTTTTGGGTAAATCCAATATGGCTGCCAAACAATGTGATCTAAGATGTCATATGTGTGAACCTTTTGTTCCTCGTGGATAGGCGGTCATACGTGTAGAGTTTCTCCTCGATCTGTTCAGACATTTCAGAGAAGATTTTTGATGGTTTGAAAAACAACAACAATATGGCTGCCGAATCACGTGACCGATGACATCATCAAAACTTTTTTTTGTGGACCATTTTATCCCTAGATGAGCCTCAAAAAATTTCATACTGATCGGATGTAGCATTCCACATATGCAATTATTACGTCATAACGAAGGCACCTGTGGCATCATAAAAAAAATCACACTCATTCCCCTTGAGGAGCACTTACTTTGTGCCAAGTTTCAATTTTTAACTTGGTGTGGTTTCAGAGATACAGTTTTTCCATTTTTCCAACATGGCTGCCACACCACGTGACCGATCACATCATAATTATCATTAAAACATTCTAAATGAGTAGTCACACCAATGGTGAATATTTCATCTCAATCTGACAAGCGGTTGTGGAGAAAAACACGAAAGTTCTGTGCGGACAAACAAACAACCAATTAACAAACAAATAAAAACCAATGTCACCCGCAGGGTGACCCGTATCTTGCCAAAAGGTGACCACGTATGACTTCTTTAAGGTCACACTGAGGTGAACAGAGCTGCTATCCAGCAGGAGCGACTCCTTGAGGAATATCTGCCTACGAGAGATTCCGATGAGAATCGTTCTACAGAGTAACCATGAAAAATATGCTTTTGCCTCATAACGTCACCAAATGATGTCATAATGTCTCAAGATTGACATATCTAGAAAGCACTCATCGAGGTGTTCAATTTGAGGTACTACACGATATGGTTCCTAAAACTTGAAAATTTGACCTTGGGGTCAAATATGTTTGACCTGAGACGCTAACCATGAAGGTCAAGGCCAATCGCCACCAAAAATTAATCAGCTGAGCGCCAGACCATGAACTATATTCCCATGAAGTTTGAAGACGATCCGATCAAAATTACTCAAAAAATAAGGGTTTCGTCGACTCCCCTGATTTGCGACAAAGTGACCTTGACCTTTGACCTTGACCTTCAAAATTTTGTGCACTGAAAGGGACCTCTATAGGCCTCTGATATGCGAAATTACAAAAATTTCCAATGATAACTGTGCTCTGCAGAATTTTTTTATACGTGATTACAGACAAACAAACAAACAAACAAACAAAAAAAACAAACAAAAAAAAACATACAAGCTGACTAACATATCTTGCAAAAACTTGGTTTTGGCAAGATAAAAATGACCGTTTTTCCAGCCATTTTTCCCTGCTGTGCAGTGGTTGGGCTTGAGGAAAGGTTTTTATGGCCGGAGGCCCTTCCTGATGCCAACCCTGGTCACCTCTTACGACACACAGGGATATGGTACACCTATTCCAACCGGGGCATACACCAAGACCAGTACACTGGTACTCATTTCGCCGACCTCGGAAGGATGACAGGCTGAGTCAACCCCCTGGTGTTAATTCAGCAGCCAACGGGGCTTGAACTCAGGACCCTAGGATCCCAAGCCACCACCCTAACCACTGAGCCAACACTAGGCTTAGAAGACATGAAGACTGACACTGATTATTGAAATAGGTGGGCTGGCAGGATGGCCGAGAGAACACACTCGCCTCAAAGCTGTCTAGCTTGGGTTTCAATCTCGGCTCTGTTATAAACTGTCATCCTGGTTTTTCACAGGCAGAGTGATTCATGAATGTGTGTTTCATTCCTCGAATGGATTTTAAACTGGGTTTTCCATCAGCCGCTATTCATTGGTAGACATTGAAGATCCCCAGTGTCCTTCGTGAAGAGTAGGTGAGCTATTACCGACACCATGGACAAAAGTACTAATTCCTGCCCTAACCTACAGGTAGCATTGTATCAGAGGCACAGTCGCACCCTCAGCCTTCGAAGGGTTTGAAACAGCAAAGGGCTTACTTTGGTCACCTTTCTTGGTTGCTTTATGCAGCTTCTTAGGAGAGAAGAGCATGGAAAGAGTCAATTCATTGATATAATCCTAGCCACCTGGGTTTAATTGATAAGGTGAGAGCTGATTGGTTATTTCCTCCATTCACAGGTGAGAGATGTGGGTGGGTCTTTCTTTATCATTTCTATCTTGACTGCTTTTGACATTTGCATGTGGTAAATGCTTGGGAGCCTCGTTGGTATGCATTTCTGTCTGCGCTGTCGCTCATGATTTGCCAATAAGCGATGAAACCAGTCCGGTAGCTGAAGGGGTGTGTATCATTGGGATTCTCATGTGTGTACTATTTGTCAATGTCTTTACAGCTGTGGAGAAACTCTGGGAAGGCTTTGAAACAACAAAGGGCTTACCTTGGTAGCCTTTCTTGGTTGCTTTATACAGCTTCTTCAGCTAGAAAAGCATGGTAGGAGTCGATTTATTTATACTAGCAGAGTACCTGCCCTCCGGGTGATCTTATTCCAAGCATGCAATGGGTTCTTCTGACACATACCTTTATTTGGGTGGTGTATAGGCAAGTGACAGCTTTGTATCGGAGAAAATTAATAACCCAGGTTACGTGCATGAAGCAAAAACATACTAACTACATATACCTCAAAACACCTCACTGCACTGGAAAACACGGCGACAGGAATACTGCATTGCAAATATTGGGACCGATCGTATCCTCCCCCACCTAGAGGTGGCGCTACACGATACACATTTACATCGAGAATTTGTGTCCTTCCCCTCATCCCCCCCTCCCCCAGCCCCCAAGACCACCGGCAAAGATAAAAACACCCCTATACATATAATTGGGGTCATGTTGATTCTTTGTAGCAAGTCAGGATATGTGGGCCAGAACTATAAGAGGAGTAGCCCGACAAACAAACCCACAAACACACGTCCATCAATTATAGTAAGGATAATCCTCGCCACCTGGATTTAATTGATTAGGTGAGAGTTGATTGGTTATTCCCTCCATTCACAGGTGAGAGATGTGGGTGGGTCTTTCTTTATCATATATCTAATATTTAAAGCTCCTTCTAACAACTGACTGACCCATTAAAGATCGGTGCCTTCCGGGTGACATAGAAAGCTGAAATTTTGTGTGCCAATGGACATCGAAGCTGGGACACTAGAAAAAAAAATCACAGAATCGTCGGACAACATCTATGAATGAAAATAGAAATAAATGAAAAAACAAAATGAGATGAAGGTGAGTGACCCGAAACAAAAAAAGCAGACCAAATGAGTTGCTCCTTAAAACTCCTTAGATAAGTGGGGTAATTTTGTGCTGATGGACATCGAAGCCGATACACCAGGAAAAATTGCAGAACTGTCAGAAAGCAACCGTAAATGAAAATATAAATAAATGAAAAAAATAAAAATGAAATGCAGGTGAGCGACCCGCGACAATGGGGAAACACAGTTCGTATGCTTACACAATGTGTAAGCACACCCCACTAGTGTAAATATGTGTGTGTGTGTGTACATGCTGCTTCCTTGCTTGGCGCTCAGCATTTAAAAGGACAGAGCACGGTGTCAAACAACACTGGGATGGCAATGGCAAACCACCTACTATCACCTTTGCCATGAAACTGCTTCAGCAGCACTGACACTCTTCAAAAAGTCTGGTACATCAACATCAAAACATATATCGAATAAGAAAAGAAAACCTTGCTGTTTCTTGGACTGTTGTGAGTATTTTGTTGTGTAGAAATTTGAATGCTCTAATTTTGTGAGGACGAAGACAAATGTATCGGCAATTCACAACTACTGTGCCTTCAGTAGTCGTCAAGGTTTCAGAAATATTAGTTTCCCACGATCTACATCCAACGCAATGAAATCAAACAAATAAAACTCCCCACTTATCCACGAGCCACAGGTCCAATACATCTTAGAAACACCCTGTAACAAATACACTGCTAAAATGTCTCTGATTAACAACCAAAAGCCTACCAAGTTTCATTATCCCAATCTCCTGCAGGTCTTCCCAGGTGAGGTCGGTGATGAACTCGATGCTCTCATAGCCGTTGCTTTGAAGCAGGTGCTGGTAATGTGCCAGGCCGATTAAAGAAAGCCACTCACCCAGCTCAGCCTGCCGAATAACCACACACCAAGAAAGGAGAATAATACAAGTACAACCACAATCACAACATCTCAGGTGCCACAAGAATTCAAGTAGTTCCTTTATATGGCACTAATTCCTTACTGACTACATTTGAAGGTTCTCTTACACTCACACATCACCTTTGCCGCACACGGAACAAGGTAACCTTCGTTTCTGAAAAAAAAAACAATGCTGCTGCCGTGGCTAAGTACAGATAGGAACATGCTATCGAGACATGAGAGGATATTGCAACAGAAGATCTACCTTTCCTTCCTCGGATGGGACTCTTGTAACTAAATACGAGCAGTGCTTCGGCTCTGATCACCAGAGCTTGGTTTCCCAGCAACCTTGTCCCAAAGTCTGTGCCGTTATGGCCAAATGGTAGGCCCAATGTCTCTGAGTATAGCCTCACAGCTTATGCAGCTGGATGTGTGACGAAACAATGCTCTTTAGCCATTTAGCTTGGGGCTGGTTATGTTTTGCCATCCGATAGAGCTTTGCTGGAAGCCCCCCTCCACTGAAAAGCCATACTTTGAGGGCAGCCATGGATATCAGCCTTTGTTCAACCACAGGCCATTCTCGGTTACCACCCCCCTCCCCACCACCCCCCTCCCCACCACCCCCACCCCTCCTCACACATAGCACTCCTGGCAGCTGTCACTAGTATTCTAACTCTCTGCACACATGTATGGAATTGATTTTGTGTCTTGCCAGGTGAGCTTGGCAATGTTTTTCCTTTGGAAATTATCCGCGCTTCAGGGCAAAACTACATTTTTGTACGAAGGATAAAGGTGCTGGATCAGCACAACAAGCAGGGCCCCAATAGTCAAAGAGAAGACGAAATACTGCAGTGGAGTCATCAGAAGGAATGCAAATATACAAACAGCAAAGGTGGAGTCATCAGGAGGAACCTGGATAGGATTCGGGTTTCAGCCGCTACTCCACAATTCTTAAACCCATCCAGGCACATCCTGGTGAGCCTTACAGAAAAAAAAAATTCTGCAATAATTCACTTCTCCTTTGAGAAATAGATAAAGGAAGAGAGAAATAAAGAACAAAACAATGAAAAGAAAAGAAAACTCAAGAAATACAATGAATAGAGAGAAATGAGGCATCGCAAGGAGGAGTGATGTAAGGGACACATCGGCCATTTTGGAGTTAATGCCATATAGCACTATATTAACCCTTCCCCTATCATCCAAACCTATCATCATCATCATATCATTAAAAAATGTCGCTTACATCACTCCTCCTCGCGGGGCCTCAAATGTGAAAAAGTAGAAAGAAATGTGAAAGGAACAAACAACAAAGATGTCAGGAAGAACTCAGACATAGATTTCAGCAATTGCTCTCCAGGCTCAAAAACAGCTGCAGGTACAAGCTACCAGAGGTTAATGGAAGCTTTGGGCGTTTCTCAATCAGTACCATGGCCAGTTCAATGTTATTTCAGCGTATCGCTTGCGCAGTTACTTCGCATTTAAACAACAGAGTCGTGAGGATTCAATAGGGAGGAGAAAAATGATTAAAAATACAATGTTAGAAAATCTTGCAGGTTTCTGGCATCGCAGGTCCAGTTTGATGTCGAAATATTTGTACGAGTCAGGTGGGCTTGGCCATTAAGCCATTGCTACCATCATTCACTCCCCTGTGGAAATGATATTCCGACAGCATTGAGCACTTCTGGCTTTCACTTTGACGAAGCAAGTCTGCTCAGGTGTCTCCTGCGTGGCCAATGGCTACAGAAGCAGGCAGGGAAAGTGAAATGCACGATTAATCGACTTGCCAGTGATTCCTTAATCAGCAATCTACCAAAGCCATAGCTCCAAGAAGGCATCAATGTGCTTTCAGCTGAAAGGATGTGTCCATTTCCCATTCCAGCTTGAATGAGAAGCCAGAGACGGTGTGATACTGCCCAGTTCCATTAAGCGTACGGCAACGCAACATGATACTGGTCAGTCATTGGGGTGTTTAAGCCCTCTCCGATAGCACCGATGCATGGTGACATTTTACGACGTGCTCTCTTATTTCTTGCAATTTTCACCTTCTTATTAGCGCCAAATGTCATCGCTACGATCATATACGACCACCAGCAGCTATTAGACATCAGAACGAGAGTTAATGAAGTGACTTTTCATCTGAATGTGGATAAAAATGACATTCTTTACAAAACACCTGAGGACAAAGGACTTTTCCGTTAACGCAAACACGGGAAAACCGGAGACGTTTTGGTAAGACTATGTCACCGTTCATCTCGCTCACCACTCTATAGTATTGAACTTGCTAATCTGCAGTACATGGACCACAAACTTGATGAACTTTTTGCCGTATTCGACACCAACGTGATGTGTGACTGCTACGCTTCCGGCCTAACCGAGAAGTGGCTTGATGCCAACATCCCAGATGTTGCTATCCAACCAGATGGTGTATCGAATGGAAATATCAAAGGAGATTACTGATCAGGTAAAGGGAGGTGGGGTATGTTTCTTCATAAACACCTCCTCGTGTACGAACGTTGAGATTATTTCTCAATTCTGTTCATCGGACCTGGAATGCTTGGTGATCAAGTGCCGTCCCCAATACCTGCCTCGGGAATTCCCATCGGCTATCCTGACTACTGTTTACATACAACCACATGCCATGCCACAGCAGCACTTCATGAATTTGTGATGTCATCAGCAGGAAAATCTAAACATGTGGAGTGTGACGAGCACTCCGCCGATCCCCATTGGACACAGTCCACATGTGAGTCTGATGTATAAACGACGAATGTGGTCATCATTGATTAGATATTTATCAGTTTGCCATCTGAATGAGGGCAAATAAGCCCGAAATCTGGATCGGTGGTTCTCTTTGATGTTTAACTGATGATGACCATACAATCTTTGTCTGTATGACAGTCACCGGGCTGAGGCCTTTGTGTTGGAGGTGACGCTTTGGTATGGACTGTGTCCAATGGGAATTGGCAGAGTGCTCGTCACACTCCACATGTTTCTATATATATATATATATATATATATATATATATATATATATATATATATATATATATATATATATATATATACACATACATACAGGGGGCTGCAAAAGTAGGTATACAGTAAGGATTATACCAGTATTACCAGTATTATAATAGTGGTGCTAGGATTCATTTAATACTAGAATTCATTTAATTTGAACATTTGAGGGATTAATATGTTAATTATTGATATGTTTATGATTGGTATGTTATTAATGATATGCTTGTATAATCAATAAAACACGTTTTGTTTTTCATTACTGTATACCTACTTTTGCAGCCCCATATATATATATATATATATATATATATATATATATATATATATATATATATATATATATATATATATATATATATATATATATATCCCAGGTGAATGCACCCGGCATTGCCCGGGTTCTTTTTGAATGAATTTAATCTTCTGTACAAAGGTCTGACGCGAGCCCAGTATCAGTTCCCTATTGGCCACTGCAGTCATAGCTTCAGGGGGTTGGTGAGGGTTGGTTGGTTGGTGATCATGTTGTGATACAAAACACCCCCCCCCCAACCGAGGGGCCTCACCACCTCGCCTATAACCTATTCGGGGCCCGTCCAACCATTTACCTCAGAGAGTGTACTCCTATCTTTCAGGAGATTAGCGCGTGCAACAAACAAACAAACAAAAGCTTCAATTCATATGTATATATATATATATATATATATATATATATATATATATATATATATATATATATATATATATATATATGTATACATATATATATATATATACATACATACATATATATAAATATATATATATATATATATATATATATATATATATATATATATATATATATATATATATATATATATATATAGTACAAGATTGGGGTGGTTGGAATTACACATTTTTAAAGAAGGCGCTTCCAACCAAAAGTAAAATAAACTAACTCGACTCCGCTAATTTGAGAAAAAAGCGAGAGCAGACTCGGTCTCAGGAGACGTTTCGCCAGCTTCGCAGCCGGCTTCATCAGGCACAAAGACCCCGAGCCTCGGCAAGTGTCCGGTTTTAATTTCGATACGACCGCTCATTTTCGGTCAAGTGCTGGTGCTCGAGGTCAAATGGAGGAGCTCTTTTTTATTTTGCAAAAGCAAAAACAAATGTCAGATCACATCAATGAAGGCGTGCTCTACTCTTTTTTTTGTTTTTACTTCCACGTGATCTGGTGTAAGTTGTCAGGTCAGGTCAGAGTAGATCTGTGACTTGCTACTGGTACCATGTAAACCTGTACGAACCTGTTTCATGGTCGGGTTGTCAACGAGTAAACAGTCTCCCCCAGCAAGTTTCTTGGTGAGGAGGGTGTTTGGATATGGACACCCAGCAGGATTAAAAACAAAACCTGTCAAAGGGCGGAGGAGCTCCTTGTGAGCCAACGGCCATCCATATCTAGTGCCCAACTGTGTCTGCGGATTTCCTCCTGCAGTTGGTTTACATTTTATGAGGAGGTTGGTGGCAGGATTTGCATTCCACCGGATAATCCTTAATTCCGCAAAATATCCTAAAAGCATTAAAAAAAAATTGAAAACACACTCCGTGGGAGTACCTTCTGTGCAGCTGCCCTTCACAGGGCAACTCACCAGATGAGGGGATTGGGGCAAAGCCTTCGGGACCCCCACTCTTTGATGATAGGAGGAAAACTACGGGGTAACCTTCCCGGGGTCAGATTGCGGTAGTGTGTGCCGAGGTTGTGTTGAGGTGTCGTCCACCAGACGGCGGTCTCGTTGGGTTAACCTGAGGCGGTCCCTTCGGGTGGGTGCCTGGAATGTCCTTTCCCGAAGAGAGGATGATCACCTGTCTCTGTTAGCATCTGAGCTCAAGCGATTGGACATCGGTATTGCAGCACTCTCTGAGGTTCGGAGACCGGATTGCGGCGAGATAATGGTGGGTGGTTACACCTACTAATGGTCTGGTCACTCTTATGGTTACCATGCCCAAGGAGTTGCTGTAGCTCTGTCCAATAAGCTGACTCCAATGGTAATTGAGGTAACACCGGTCAATGAGCATATTATGAGATGAAGGATTTGCCACTCCTTGGGTGTCATTTCCCTGGTCTCTGTTTATGCTCCGACTTAAGTGAGTGATCTCACCGTGAAGTACGCATTCTTTGCCACGCTCGAGTCTGTGGTTGATCAGTACCCCAGACGAGATAGTCTTCTAGTCTTGGGGGATTTCAATACACCGACTGGAACTGATAGGGATGGTTATGAGATGTGTGTTGGACCCCATGGGTCTGGAACTGTGAACCTGAATAGCAATAAGTTCCTTGACTTTGCAAGAAGTCATGGACTTTAGGTGGCTGGTTCATGATTTCAGAGCCCACAGGCTCATCGCTGGACTTCGTATTCCAACGCTGGCGGTGTGGCAAAGGAGATTGATCATGTGCTTGTTGGTGATCGCTGGACGATGATCCAGAACTGCAGGGTCTACCGGAGTGCTCAGTTCCTCAATACCTCATCATCAACACCTCATCATGCTTAATCCGGACACGAAACAAGCCGTGTCTGTGCCCCCGGAAACACAAAAACAACACCAAGCGTGCGCACACGTGCTCACCCACACATGTGCAACACCAGATCACTTCAATGATGTGATTTGATGTTTGCTTCAGTTGTTTTGCTTCAGGATTCAGTTGCATCGGTAAACAAGAAAGAGCAATTAGTGATTGCAGAACCTCGACAGGACATGTGTCATGTGCTGTATTTTGTGGCTTGTTGTGATACGTAATTAACAATAAGGTAGATGTAATTAATGTTCCACTAGGTAATTGGTACGTCATTAATTGACCTACTCACGTTACAATTGTACCTGTTTGATAGATGCATATACTCCTTTTGACATGATCTATCACATATTTATTTCATTACGAGGAAAAGATCATGTAGATGCTTTGATTGGAGGCATGTATTCAGGCATTAAATACCTAAGCTACATGTAGTCATTGATAAACATGACACGATCCTGACAAAGGAAACTCCACCGAATGTGTTCATTCACAAATCCCTCCCCTAACCCAAGCTCGGCAACCTTGTGTATATTTTCATTCATATTTTGAAAAGCACCAATAGGCACAAATGTTCACAATCCAAATAACAAACTGAGTTTTCAATACAAAATGAATGCAACTTTGTGGTGCCTTCATTTGTGTTGAAAATAAAATCACTTAACTTGTCACTGATACTGCATGGAAGCTTACATAGATGCGGCTACCTGGCCTGGCCCAGAGTTAAACTTGAAAGTGAAGTACATTTTATATCTCAACTTAAGCACCAGATTTCTTGGCTTTCCTCCTCACTTTACTTCCATCACAGAAGTGTTTGTAACACTCGTAATGGCAGCCAATCTTGTCATTTGTTGGTTGAGCATTGATGCACGATTGCGTATCTTCAAAATCTGAACCGGTTTCCGGTGTCCACACCAACTCTGCTTTCTTTTCAGTTTTCAACTTTGCTTTCTTTCTTCCAATCAGTCGCCAAACCGACGAATCGAAGCCAGGATTCATATGGGTGAGGAATCAAATTACTTTTTGTTGAAGAAACAGCGTGCATGACACAAATTTTTGTCGAAAAATCGGCAGTCCTCTTATCTTCGTCAACAGACGTGGTTGCCACCATATTGCCTTAATTAGTGGTCATGCCGGACAGAATGCCACTTGGGATTGGTCAATCATGCTAATTAGGTACAGCTGTAATGCGCTGTTCTGTCATGCTTTTTCTTATTCGCCAAATTTGTCACGTGAATTCACGAACATTTGAATATTCTTCGCTGTCATCATATCCATTGTTTTCGATTTATGTGAAATATTTTGTTTTGGGGATAAAGATATTTGAAAAAAGTGCAATATTTTATAATTAGCATGGAGAAATGAAGTTATCCCTGGCTCTGTAGCATGGATGAAAAAGCAAGGTCCCCTGGAATCACAATGATTTTGATTGCCTTGTTACAAGTTAGAGATACAAATGTACTCCAAGGTGGAGGGGGAAGCTTTAGTGCTATCCAAGCCTGAATTTTGTGGATGATTCTGACAATGATAATCAAATTCTGAGCAAATGCAACTTACCGGTCTATAGTCAGGTAGCCCATCAGAAATATTCAACTTGCTGATCTCGACAGCAATTTTTTTACGATGTCCTGGCTTTGTTACACCAATGGCAGTAAGATCCTGCAGCAAGAAAGGATGATGTGTGTAAGGTCATTGTTGAGAAATCTCCTAAATGGACTTATCAAAAAGCGAATTAGTCCAAAGGTTGGTGATATGTGTTTTGCGGGGCAATTTCAACATTCCTATTATTCAGGATGATGACCTGTGGGAGGATCAAGTACCATTGTCCTATATTCAACTGTACATTGTCTGTACAAAGTTACTCCTGTATTGCTGTTAATATATCTGGAACACAAAGAATGTAGTGCATATTCAAGTCACATGTCTACAAGCATATACTGACCTCGGGAGTCATCCGACTGATGGTATGGAGGTCATAACCAGCACCTAGGAAGTTGGGAGTATATTGTTGTAGCTGAAAATCTGCTAACCACCGTGCTACTGCCTCAGGGTCCTGCCAGAGAAGGTTGAAAAGTGTTAGGTGAAACCATGACACTATAAACATTTGACAAAATGAATAGGTGAAAAATGTGATTTAAAAACTCCATATTTGAACCCTCTTTGTTCCAACTCTTTTCTCCTGAACCCTCGACTCACTTGTCCGACTTGTGTTCTGCTTCTACAGCTATTGGGCCTTGGGTCTTGGGAGGATGGCAAAACAACCCCACGTGGCCTACAACCACTTCAATAAGTCTTCAATGACCAGGTCATGGTATGTGTAATTTTATGGGAAATCTGCTGAGAAGGTGAGCTCGGAAAAATCAGAACATCTTTAAAGTCGACCAAGCTGGGATTGTGGTTCCTCTTTTGTATGTCAGAAGTAATGTATCGTGAAATAGGAGGCATTAAATCCAATAACTGTATTTTAAACTGACATTTACATTTTCCAACAAGTATACATATACAACCGACAGCCAGAAACAAAAAAAAAAGATGATTCTGGTCATTTGACTTTAATGCCTCCTAATGTTGCATGGCGCATTACTCGATTTCTCATAATTATGATGCAAATAAACTCTTCACCATAAATGAGAGCCGTTAATCCCCACCATTTCTCTCATGCAACCTCCAAGATCTCTTGAAAAGTGAACAGAGTGAAGGACGCTACTCCTAAGTGTTACTATACAATGGTCACACGGTTTGTACAAGTTTGTATGAGCACTTGTATTGGACGGTGCTCTTTCTACCTTGAAGCTTCAAGTGAAGCTTGCGGGTTTCAGAAGGTGGAACGGAGCCCTCTAAAGTCTCAAAGTATCCACCTCTGTGCTTGCGCATGTGTGAATGTGTGTACGTGCATGTGCAAGTTGCTGTTGTTGGCTGCTATCTCCACACATGGATGGGTTTCAAGAGGTGGAATGGAGACCTACCAGGCCTCAAAATATCCACCTCTTTGTGTTTGTGTTTTTTTTAAACAAGTACCTGATTGGTGTGTGTGTGTGTGTGTGTGTGTGTGTGTGTGTGTGTGTGTGTGTGTGTGTGTGTGTGTGTGTGTGTGTGTGTGTGTGTGTGTGTGTGTGTGTGTGTCATTAGTTGTTATCTCCAGATGCGGATTTCAGAAGGTGAAACGGAGCTCTCCCAGGTCTCAAAGTATCCACGTTCTTACAAATTTGTTGACCAATTGCTCCCTTCACCTCGAATCCTCCCCAGGGAAAGTCTCATTTCTCGGACTGTATTATTTATTGAAAATAATTAATCAGACGTAATCCAGAACTTTGTATTTATTGCAATCCTCTATATTGTGTAGGGTTTTGTGCACACATCATTTTGATGGGCTTTTCCCCTCATATTGCATATTTTGGGTTGTAAGGCAGGCCATTTATCATGTGAAATTGCTAAGAGAGGTTCTGCGTTGAACTTAGTTCTGTACGTACTGAGATTGTACTTGCAATAAAGCTGGTGATAACTTCAACATTATTTCATCAATATTTTCCCACAGGGTGATAAATAAGCCAGCAGGAAATGTTATGTGCTTTAGTGTCAAAACGACATCAGAACCTTTGCCAGATGTTCACCAGCCTGAATCGTCTTCATGCTACAAGAAACTTGAAATCTAATCTATAGATTGTCAATAAATACAATTTCATTGATTGTACAATACATAAAAATTGAAACACAAATAATGCAGTCAAATCGATGTCCATGTGGAAAACCATGAGTTCAACAATTTTGTGAAATAAGGTGTAGGGGTAATATTATGGTGCATTTCTTAATATCATTGACCTGTTCATGCCAATTATTGTTACATGTGGTTACATTCATGTTATTGTCAACTTATTGATTGGATAACACTGCCTTACATATGATAAAGATGCACAAAGTGATTCACGAATGATGTTCTCCAGAGTAAAGCTTTTTTTTTTAGTGCATTTTCAGAAATCTTTACTTGTGACAATGGAAATTTGTTTTTGTACAATGGTGGAGGTAGAGTCAGAGGGAGGGGTCTGCGCCGGCTCGATGCCTCCCCTGCCAGGGTTTTAACTGCTGTGGCCTGTTGAACCCCCCCCCCCTTTCCCAAACCTCCAACACACTCCACCGCATGTCAGGTGTTGACCACCATGGAGTGGGGCCAGCAGACTGAAGTTCCAGACCACCGGAGTGGACGTCCGTTTGGGACTGTGATCCATCAAGTTTCACAGAAGGTCCACTACGACGAAGGCAGACCAAGAGTCTGGATCCAGTCCATCAGATCCACACATCTGGGATGGCAGGCAAGACCATCTGCCCAGAAGAGTGCAGGGCACGGTGCTCACTGAAATTGCTGGGCTGGCGGCGTTTAGCTCGCAACGACCCAGCGGTTAACCACGTATGGCTAGGCCAACCCGGGTCAGGAGTCTGCAGTTGCCAATGGAATACCCGCCACTGACCTCCACAGACTTCCCCAAGAGGGGAAGGGGATCCCCAAGAGGGGATCCACATGCAGTGGATCACAAGCACCGTTGAGAATGTATGGGAGAGAGGAGTCAGACCCGTGTCTTTGGGTGACCCTCTTCTGTGAAGCAGTGGTAGAACCACGCATCCTATAAGAGGGACCCGGCCCCACGAGTCCGGCCGTACCATGGTCCAGTCACTGCAAGCAGCTGACTGGCCCATGGGAGGTGGGCTGCCGCTCAAGACACATTGTGACACACATTTGTTTTGCCTTAGTAGCTCTCATGAAAATTGCACATTATATTTTTAATAACCTACATTTGCAAGAGCTTCAATATTTGGTTTTCTAAATTAACAGCGAATAGTGATGTGTCTGGAGTTTGAAAAGTGAATAGTTACTTCCAACACAACTTAAGAGCCATGAGGGGGACCCAGTTCTTCCCCCGAGAAGCCCCCTGCCACTGAGACACCAGGAAATTCCCAGGGTAGGCATTAACTGAAAAGGTCAGGGCATCTGCTCTGTGCTGACAGCAATCTCCTTTTGAGAAGCAGCTGCAACACATGACTTAATGAGACAGGATGGGAAACCTTTTATGTTACTTGTATTCTCTTTCGAATGATGTACGTAAATATGCAATTCTTATCCTCATTGTCTTAGTCCAGTCAAATTAGTATCTTCATCCACCACTAATTGCAAAAGAATCATTTCCACTGCAGTGCATTTCAGTAAGACCCCCTAATCACCATACTAAAAGTCCTAAAAAAATCCTAGCATGGGAAAGTAGTGTAATTTGCATAATATGAAAATTAGCTTCCACCATAAGAGAAAATTCATATTTTCACTATAACTTTGCATCTAAGTACCCAATTGAAGCAAATCAAGTGTCCAAACCCATGTTTTCAAGGTCAATGAACATAATAGGCACATTTGCAAATTAATATTTTGAATATAATTTGCATATTATGCAAATTAGTTTCAGGAATTATAGAAATTTCGAATTTTCACTATTATTTTCCATATAAGGAACAAGTATCCAAACCCATATTATGAATATAACTTGCATAAAATATACATAATAGCTTTTAGCAATTCGAGAAAATCAAAAATGTCAGATAACTTGATATTTGAAAGTTTTGATGTTGATCCTTCCCACTTTTATGATGTCATCCGTTGTCACTGATACTCTAGAATCTAGGTACAGGTTTACTAAGCAGCTTTCCTGGTGTGAAAGTGGAAATAATCCCCATTCCATGGAATGTTCCAAAGCCATCAAGAGTTCTTGTATTGTGATCAACATTGTCACCAACATGCTGAATGAACTCTCCAGATCCAGGCTCAGGCAACTCTGGCCCTTGTGTAAGAGCGGCACTTTTCTCGAACTTCCGCACTTCAGAATAGGAACAACTGAAGCCGCGTTTATGAAGAGTATCTACGATGAACCGTGATGAAAACTGATGGTGCATTTCAGTTGCTAGTCCAAATTGCAATGGGGCTGGAATGACTCTTGGCCTTGTTGCTTGCATTATAGCTTGTCCAATTGATGCTACCTTCAGATCAGTGTTCTTGCCAACGAACAAACCTTGCAACAACATCAGTAGTGACTGTGGAATGAACTGCACAGCTGCTTCTGTTGATGACATCTGTTCTCTGGTTGGATATACATCATTAGAAGAGTCAACTGCCTTTATGTCACTCTTGATAAGCTTGGCAACTGTGTTTATCATTCGTATTTTCTCAATATTGGGGTCCTCTTTCTTCTGTTCCTTGTAAAAGTCATGGAGAATATTTGCTGCTGTTCGTCTAAAAGTTACAACATTTGGCTTCCCATTCAACTCGGTTATTATGATATTGTCACCAAAATGTTCCATGAGTTTACTCTTCATATGTGTAAAGCCATAAGCTGCAACCTCTGTACCCAAAAGACCTGTCTCCATTTTCTCAATCAAGTCTGTTATTGTAATCTGTTCATCATCATTTTTCTGAGGGTACTTTGCAACCAACAGGAATACTTCATATCTTTCTGCTTTTTTGGGTCTGCCAAGCTTTTGTTTCTTTTCAACACTACCTAGACCAGAGGAATGTTGCTGTGGAACCTGCTTCCCAGTGCTGAAGTTTACATTACAGCTTTGATGGTAAACTGCATCGGCTGTGATTAGGTCATGAGCATATTCAATTCTGCCTGAAACTAACGTAGACCATTCATCTTTCCTTTGTGCACTTGAATGTAAGACAATATTTTGGAATGATGTGGTTCTTACAGGATAGACATCCATGCCATCACACTTTTCCTCATTGTAAGTAGCTGGTTCACCGCAAAACAAACAGTGCTTGTCCAAACTGAACGTTGGTGTTTCTGAACGAAGGATACAGGGTGAGGGCTGATCTTGTTCAGCTACTTTTTCCTGTGTCTTTGCAATCGTCTGTGAATGAGTGAAAACCCGTCGGCATTCTGTGTGTACTCGCTGACCTTTATGAGTTCTATACTACTTCCTTGCTGCTCACTGGCACTGTGTGTCAGGTCAGGTTAGATCTGTGACCTGCTACAGGTACCATGTAAACCTGTACTAATCTGTTCCATGGTCGGGTTGTCGGCGAGTAAACCGTCTCCCCCACCAGGTTTTCTGGTGAGGAGGGTGTTTGGATATGGACACCCAGCAGGATTAAAAACAAAACCTGTCAAAGGGCAGAGGAGCTCCTTGTGAGCCAACAGCCATCCATATCTAGTGCCCAACTGTGTCTGCGGACGTCCTCCTGCAGTTGGGTTACTTTTTATTAGGAGGTTGGTGGCAGGATTTGCACTCCGGCCACCGTGAAACCCTTCATTCTGGAAAACACAAAAACGCAAATTTTTTTTGAAAACCCACTCCGTGGGAGTACCTCCTGTGCAGCTTCCCTTCACAGGGCAGCTCACCGGATGATGGGATTGGGGCAAAGCCTTCGGGACTCCCAATCTTTGATGAAAGGAGGGAAACCACGGGGTAACCATTCCGGGGTCAGATTGCGGTAGTGTGTGCCGGGGTGGTGCTGAGGTGTCGTCCACCAGACGGCGGTCTCCTTGGATTAACCTGAGGCAGTCGCTTCAGGTGGGTGCCTGGAATGTCCTATCCCTAAGAGAGGATGATCACCTGTCTCTGTTATCATCTGAGCTCAAGCGTTTGGACATCGGTATTGCACCACTCTCTGAGGTTCGGAGACCGGATTGCGGCGAGATAATGGTGGGTGGTTACACCAAGCTACTATTGGTCTGGTCGCTCTGATGGTTACCATACTCAGGGAGTTGCTGCAGCTGTTTCCAATAAGCTGACCCCAACGATAAATGAGGTAACACCGGTTAACGAGCGTATTATGAGACTAAGGATTCGTCACTCCTTCGGTGTCATTTCCCTGGTCTCTGTCTATGCTCCGACTGAGGCAAGTGATCTCACCGTGAAGGATGCATTCTATGCCACGCTCGAATCTGTGGTTGATCTGTGCCCCAGGCGAGATGCTCTCATTGTCTTGGGGGATTTCAGTGCATCGACTGGAACTGATAGGAATGGTTATGAGGCATGTGTTGGTCCCCATGGGTCTGGAACTATGAACCAGAATAGCACCAAGTTCCTTGACTTTGGAAGAAGTCATGGACTTGGGGTGGCTGGTTCATGGTTTCAGCGTCCACAAGCTCATCGCTGGACTTGGTATTCCAACGCTGGTGGTGTGGCAAAGGAGATTGACCATGTCCTCGTTGACGGTCGCTGGAGGATGATCCAAACTGCAGGGTCTACCGGAGTGCTCAGTTCCTCAATACTGACCACCGGCTTGTTGTAGCAACTCGAAAGCTTCACCTTAAATCCGGGAAAATGGTACCATCCCAGCTTAGACTGGATGTTGGCAAGCTCAAGGAGGAGAGGGTAGCTGAGGAGAGTGCCTTCAAGACCACCGTCCTTGATATTTCCGGTGGATGTCTTGGAACTCACTGTAGGGCAAAGAAGAATCTCTCAAGGGACACTGGATACCATTGACCAGAGTCACAGGGCCAGGATGAATGGCAGAGCTGAGCTGTTCAGGGAGGTTAGGCGTAAAACTGTACGTGCACTGAGGGTGGACAAGGTGGCCTATGTGTAAGGAATCTGTGAGGATGTAGAGCATCCCCTGTGGACAGGTGATTCTCGTCCCACTTACAGGGGAATTCGCACATTGCGCTCATCCAAGCCCATCCCTTGGAGCACTGCAGTTGGAGCAGAGGGCGGTAGACTCTTGACAGAGGAGTCTGAAGTGAAGGCCTGCTGGGCCGGTTACTTTGAGCGGTTGTACCAGGCTGATACCCCAACTGTCGAGTTGGACGTCGAGGGTGTTACAATCCCTGTTGCTGACCCTCCAATCAACTGTGGTCCACCTTCGCTTGTGGAAACACGGGCTGCGGTGAACCGGTTGAAACGGGCTAAAGCTCCAGGGATCTGTGGCATCCATGCTGAACTTCTCAAGGCTGGTGCAAATGCTGCACTCGTGTCGTTGCATGCAGTTTTATGCTCTGCCTGGAGCACAGGCATCATCCCAACTGATTGGAAGAGGGGCCTTGTTGTCCCTCACTGGAAAGGGAAGGGTTATCGCCAAGACTGAAACAACTACCGAGGGGTGACGCTGCTCTCAGTGCCGGGCAAGGTCTTTGCTCGGATAATTCTTGATAGGGTTCACCACCATCTGCTTGAGCACCAGCATCCAGAGCAGTCAGGCTTTACCCCAAAGAGGTCGATTGACCGTATCCTTGCTCTTTGGGTCCTCACCGAATGCAGATGAGAGTTTCGGCAGGGGCTGCTTGCAGAGTGTGTTGATCTCTGTAAAGCATTCGATTCAGTGAATCGGGATGTCCTCTGGAGGATTCTTGTTCTTCGTGGGGTGCCACCAAAACTGATCGATCTGATGTCTGAACTCTACTCTGGTAATGAGAGTGCTGTGAAATGTGGTGGTACCATCTCTGACTTATTTCCAGTTGTTACTGGAGTTTCTCAGGGGTGTGCACTGGCCCCTACACTTTTCAGCACTTGTATGGACTGGATTATAGAGAGGATGTCGGAGAGATCAAGCTGCGTGCATCGTTTGGGAATGTCAAGATCTCGGACCTTGATTTCGCAGATGATGCAGTCATCATTGTGGAATCTTTAGATATCCTTTTGGGGGCCATCGAGGTGCTGAATGAGGAGTCGATGCCACTGGGATTACGGATTTCTTGGGTCAAAACTAAGATCCAGGCTTTCAATGACATCTTGGATGCTGCTGTCCTGTCTGTGCCTGTTTGTGGTGAGGATGTTGAGGTCGTGGAGAGATTCACTTGCCTTGGCAGTGATATTCATGTCTCTGCTGGCTGTGAGTCAGAGGTCAATAGATGTCTGGGTCGGGCCTGGGGAGTCATGCATTCACTGGTCATGGGGTGTGGCGCTGCCGGTACCTATGCGGAACGACGAAAGTCCGAGTCTTCAGGTCCTTGGTGCTTCCAGTCTTGCTCTATGGATGCGAGACTTGGACTCTGACCAGGGATCTGAGATGGAGACTTAATTCCTTTGGTACCAGGTCTCTTCGGAGAATCCTTGGCTATCACTGGTCGGATTTTGTGTCCAACGAGCGGTTGCTGAGAGAGACTCGGATGAGATTTGTTACCTGCATAGTCCGTGAGCGTCAATTGTGGCTGTATGGACATGTGGCTCGTTTTGCTGACGCTGATCCTGCTCACCAGATTCTCTCAGCGAGGGAGTCTCGTGAGTGGAGGAGGCCAATGGGCCGACCACGTGCCTTGTGGTTGCAGCAGGTTGATCGGCATCTCAAGGAGATGGGGATGGGCCAGGCTTCTGCCTGGGGGATGGCCAGACGGAGGCCCCTGGAGTAATCGTGGAAAGTGGACACAGTGACGCGCTGTTCTGGCACATGCTCCCATACCTGACCTGACTGGCCCTGTTGATACTCTCGCTCCCCTTTTCCCCGTAGGATTTTTTTTTTTGTATACCTTGGTCGAGGCTCGTATGAGAGCTAACACACAACTCACAGCAAGGAGGCATGAGACAAGAGGGGCGGGAGTGGAAGGGACAAAACAGTGGGGAACAGACACATTAGGTGAACTGTGGAAGGGAGAGGGATGGGGATGGGATGGGGAACATGGCGAAGAGAAGATGGACATTTCGGGGACTTTCAGGAAGGAAAGCAGGAGAAATGAAGGAAGTGGGCTTGGGTGGATTATTGGGGGTAGAAAAGATCGAGGATTTGGATGGGGGAAGATAAGAGGTGGTGGTGAACAGCTGTTTTGAAAGCCTGGAGGGAAGAATGGGAAAGAATAGAGTGAGGAAGTTTATTCTAAAGGCGGGAAAAAAGAGGAATGAAAGAGTGAAGATGAGTAGTGATTCGTGATTTTGGTAGTTTTACCAGAAGGGGGTTGTTGGCGGACCTTGAGCGCCCTGTGGAAATGTGGTGGGGACAAATCGCAGAGAGAGCAGGGGGGGCAATGCTGGAGAGGAGTCGGTAGAAGACAGAAAGACCACCGACCAACCTGCGGTGATTGAGTGAGAGGCCCAAAGACTCAGCTTCATTGCGGGAGATGCCGATCATCTTAAATCCCCTGGTTTCGACAGCTTTAAGCCGAGAAAGGTGGGAGGCAGGAGCACCAGCCCAGAGGGGAGAGCAGTACTCCATCAGGCTATGGACAAAAGCTTTGTAAGTGGTCAGGAGCTCAAGAGGGCAGAGGAAGGACTTTGCATGACGGAGGATTCCCAGTCGGCGACTGGCTTTTGAGGCGAGGTTGGAAATGTGACTTTCCCAGGAAAGGTCATGGCAGATAGTGAGACCTAGAAGCTTGAAAGAAAAGACTTCTTCCAGAGGATTGTTGAGAAAGTGGATGGGGGGGTTTTGTAAACGGTCCTTTCGAAGAGACATAGTGAGAGTGTGAGATTTGTCTGGATTGAAAGACATGTTCCACGTGTTGGACCAGTTTGTGATTTTATCCAGATCTGCAGTGAGCGAAGAAGCTGCTGCTTGCCGGTCTGAGGGATGACAGATGGTACGGCAGAGGGTGGAGTCATCGGCAAAGAGAAATAGAGGATTTTCCAGAGAGTCCAAGAGTATCCTGACCATCTTATAAACTCTTCTGAACACACTCTGCCATGAGAATCTGTAATTCATGAAATAACAGAGCAGAAACAATACAAGTTAGGGTGAGGGTTACGGTTCAATCGGATACAGTACTTAGATGCAAATGCATAGTGAAAATATGAATTTTTTCTTATGGCAGAAGCTCATTTGCATATTATGCAAATTACACCACTTTCCCATTCTTGGATTTTTTAGCACTTTTTGTACAGTAATTAGGGGGTCTTAATGAAATGCACTGCAGTGGAAACAATTCTTTTGCAATTAGTGGTGGGTTACCCCCTCAAATTTTCTACATTGACTGGACAATCTCTGTTCATATTTATTTACACATTTCCTCACTTACTTGTTTCTTATGGTTCCTCTTCCCACTTTCCTCAATCTTCTTCATCCCCAAAATTGGCCTCACACTGTGCTTGGGAACTACTAACAATGACCCTTGCATAAGTTCATCATTCTCTAATGTTCATTGCATGCTTTCAGAGGGGGAGTTGAGCTGGCTGTCAAATCTAAGTGCCTTCACTCATGTAAGTTAATGATATTTTGATAGATAAGGCAACTAGTGCCCCTGAATCTTTGGAAAAAAAATCATAAACTCTTGGAAATCCTGCTTGGAAATCCACCAACATCACTACACCACATAAAAAGGTGCAAAAACTGATCCCCTCAACTACAGACCTAACAGCCTACTTCTAATCATCAGCAAAGTCATGGAATCCATCATCACGTTGACATGAAATCCTTCCTTTTATCCAACAACCCCATCTCAGATCACCGATTTGGGTTCAGAGCAGGACAGTCCACCTTGGAAATGCTGCTTATACTCATCCAACAATGGATGGAGGCCCTCAATGTCAGACATGAGATCGTGGCCATC
This sequence comes from Eptatretus burgeri, assembly GCF_056783735.1. Taxonomy (NCBI): domain Eukaryota; kingdom Metazoa; phylum Chordata; class Myxini; order Myxiniformes; family Myxinidae; genus Eptatretus; species Eptatretus burgeri. The sequence goes on along the minus strand of NC_140968.1, from coordinate 74,351,616 downwards.
TTTCTGGACATAGTGTCTCATGCTTTTGATACAGTCTGGCATCCTGCCTTACTCTCCAAACTCTCTGCCTATGGCATCCAAGGCCAACACCACGCAAGGCTCACTGACTTCCTCGACTATGAAGCCAACATGTGGCTCTCAACGGAATCCTTTCATCTTCTCTCCCTGTCAAGGCTTGAGTGCCCCAAGGCAGTGTTCTGGGCCCAGTCCTATTCCTGATCTTCATCAATGATCTCGCTGACTCTGGAATATCCTCTTTATCCATTTGCTGATGACTCTACCCTCTGCCATGACATCCCTCATCCTCTAGCCAAGCAGGCTGCATGCTCTGTGTCCATCTTGTCCACTTCATGCATGCATGGTTTGTGTTCTGTGTTTGTCTGTTACGTGCTGATCCATTCAGTGTACTAGCTCTTTGTACCAGTGTACTACGAGCTAGTGTACTAGTGTACCACGAGCTTTGACTATTGTTGGGGTTGTGGGGGTAGATGAAAGAATTTAATCGGGAATTTAGCATTGAATAGAGTAGTTTGCTCTGTGGACGTGTAGGAGGCATCTCTATGTGATTAAGTAGGGAAACTGTGAGCTTCACACCACACGGGGGAGGTGGTGGTGCAGTGTTAATTAGCTAGGGTTTAAGAATAAGTTTCCCCAGTATGTAATTGCACCCCCCCCCCCTCTGACTTTTCCCTATGTCTTTTTTACCAAAAGCATGATGAGAAACAAGAAACAAGCAAATTCCACAAAGACCAGCTCTGGGCCAAGCTAAGTACAAGAATACTCGAAAGGAAGGGTTTTCTTTGTGTTCTGTTTTCCCTTTGTCTGTATTTGAGTCTGTGTGAAGAGGCGCCTCGACTTTAGGATTTACTTACTTCGCATTATTATCATTACCTTTTGGATTGTTGTCCTTTGTAAATATTTGTCTATTTTCATTAAATGTGTTCCTTTTAAGAAGCTGCATCCATGTATTTGTAGTGGGGTTTGTGTATAAATCCCCCCCCCCCTTGTGCTGTCCTGGTGTAGCGCCCCTGTGTTGTGCTCCTCCACCGCTCTGCCATTGCGCCCCCTTCCCCCACACACATTAATCTCCAAGTCTTGGCTATCGGCCTTCAAGGGAGAAGCTTGGCCATCCATCCAGGTAGGGGTTAAACCCCCCTGGATATGACACTATTTATACAAAAACACAAAACTCCTGTAACATATTTGGGGAGAGCATGGCTAAGTGCCCAGAAAGATCTCAACATTAAGATATTATGAAAATGAGATCAATAAAGGGGTTAATTAGGTAGTTGCTTCATAAATTTTGTTAGCATCACAATTTTCTTACACCCTGTTTAGTAACTGTGAGAATCATGTGTACAGAGAGCTTCCTGTCACCCGAGACCCCATGTCCGTCTCTTTTCCTCTTTTTATTAGTATTTTTAATGGGCATGTAATTGTAATTAGTATTTTAAATCCTTCACCATTGTACGTTCTCATCTCCTATTTGGTTGTGAAGCTAAGATGGTGCGACTGCATGTGAAATCTCAGGAGGTCTGATGAGGAGATGGCAGGACTTGGATGTCATATGTTGTAGGCCCGCCCTTCATTGGATATCGTGCACATGGGTTTGCTAAGTTGTCACAGTCCTCCAGAGGTAGCACATGTGGTTCTGCCATCTCCTTGTAGCACCCCCAAGATTGCACATGCGGCCATGCCATCTTCACTTAGCAGATATGTGTGAGGTGAGAAATTATAACAGGGAAGAATTATGTCGTTTTCCAGTTGCATTAAGTTGTGTCCAACTTCTGGTGACATTCATGATCAGATTTCTCCAGATATCCCGATCCTGCACTGCTTTCCGAAGCTCTGGCAGAGACAGCTTGGCTGCATCCTTCAACAGATCCATCAATTTAAATCTGAAAAAACAATCAATTTACATCTGATTGGCCAGACCTTTGATTAAGATTGTCAATTTTAATCTTAATGAAATGGACAATTTGATGTATCCATGGCAGCCTTTGGAGAGGGGGGTGGATTTTGCAAGTATCGTGCTCTGCACGAGGTATTTTTCTTGTTTGTTCTTCTTGTAGTCCATGGAACTTTGAACATACATACATATTTTGGGAGCACGTGCCACAGCCCGTCGTTGCATACACTTTCCGCTGGTACTTTGGAGGCCTCAGTTTGGCTATCCCCTAGGCAGATTCCTGGCCCATCTGCATCTCTTTGGGATAGGACATTCCAAGCACCCACCCAAAGGGAACACTTCAGGTTAACCCGAGGAGACCACTGTCTGATGGAGGACACCTCAGCACCTGCTCAGGTAGGTAAGGTACAGAATCATGCGCCGGAGCAAAGCATTGCTGTGTCCACGTTCTGCAGGGACTCCAGGGGCCTCCATCTCACCATCCCCCAGACAGATGCTCAGCCCATCCCAATCTCCTTCATATTCTGATGAACCAGCTGCAACCACGAGGTATGTGGTCAGTCCATTGGCCTCCCCCACTCACGAATTGGACACAAAGTCCGACCAGCGATAGCCAAGGATTCTCCGAAGAGACCTGGTACCAAAGGAATTAAGTCTACGTCTCAGATCCTTGGTCAGAGTCCCAGTCTCACACCCATAGAGCAAGACCGAGAGCACCAAAGACCTGAAGACTCAGACTTTAATCCTCCCGCACAGGTAACGGCAGCGCCACACCCCATTATCCAGTGAATCCATGACTCCCCAGGCCCGACCCAGACGTCTATTGACCTTTGACTCACAGCCAGCAGAAACATGAATATCACTTCCAAGGTAAGTGAATCTCTCAGTGACCTCAACATCCTTACCACAAACAGGTACAGACAAGATAGCAGCATCAAATATGTCATTGAAAGCCTGGATCTTTGTTTTGACCAAGGAAACCTATAATCCCAACGGCTCCGACTCCTAGTTCAGCACCTCGAGGGCCCCCAAAAGGAAATCCAGTCCTGCAAAGATGACTGTGTCATGTGCAAATTCAAGGTCAAAGATCTTAACATTCCCAAACGATGCACCACAGCTTGATCTCTCCGACATCCTCCCAGAATTCAGTCCATACTCGTGGTGAAAAGTGTAGGGGCCAGTACACACCCCTGAAGAACTCCAGTCACAACTGGAAATAATTAAGAGTTGGTATCACCACATTTCACAGCACTCTCAGTACAAAAGTATTGCTCAGACATCAGATTGATCAGTTCTGGTGGCACCCCACGAAGACAAAGAATCCTCCAGAGGGCATCCCTATTCATTGAATCGAACGTCTTACAGAGATCAACATAAGCTGCAAGCAGCCCTTGCCGAAATTCTCGACTGCATTCGGTGAGGACCCGAAGAGCAAGGATACGGTCAATCGTTGACCTCTCTGGTGTAAAGCTTGACTGCTCTGGACGCTGGTGCTCAAGCAGATGGTGGCGAACCCTATCGAGAATTATTCGAGCAAAGTCCTTGCCCGACAATGAGAGCAGCGTCACCCCTCAGTAGTTGTTGCAGTCCTGGCAATCACCCTTACCTTTCAGAGAGGGACAACAAGGCCCCCTCTTCCAGTCAGTTGGGATGATGCCTGTGTTCCAGGCAGAGCACAGAATTGCATGCAACGCCACGAGTGCAGCATTTCCACCAGCCTTGAGAAGTTCAGCATGGATGCCATAGATCCCAGGAGCTTTACCCAATTTCAAACATTCCACCGCAGCCTGTATTTCCACAAACGAAAGTGGATCACAGTTGATTGGAGCGTCAGCAATAGGGATAATAACACCCCTGACGTCCAAGTCAACAGCTGATGGGTCAGCCTGGTACAGCTGCTCAAAGTAACTGGCCCAGTGGGCCTTCACTTTTGACTGCTCTGTCAAGAGCCCACCACCCTCACCTCCAAATTCAGTACACCAAGGGATGGACTTGGAGGAACGCAATGCGTGAATTCCCCTGGAAAGCAGGACGAGAATCACTTGACCACAGGTGATGCTCTACCCCTTCACAGATTCCTGGTATGTCGGCCTCCTTGTCCACCTTGTCGGCGCACATGCAGTTTTACACCTCAACTCCCTGAACAGCTCAGCTCTGCCTTTCAGCCTGGCCCTGTGACTCTGGTCAATGGCATCCAGTGTCCCTTGAGAGACAAAATTCTTCTTCGCCCTGGGGTGAGTTCCAATACATCCATGGGCAAATATCAAGGATGGTGGTCTGAAAGGCACTCCACAACTCTCCAGGCTTTCCAAAAGCACCCAGACCCCCCAAGTCCCCACTCAGCCTGTTTGTAAACTTCTCAGCTACCCTCTCATCCTTGAGCTTGCCAACATCCAGCCAAGGCTGGGATGGTACCATTCTCCCAGATTTATGATGCAACTTCAGAGTTGCCACAACAAGCCCGTGGTCGGTATTGAGGAACTGAGCACTCCGGTGGACCTTTCAGTTCTGGATCATCCTCCAGTGACCATCAATGAGCACATGGTCAATCTCTTTTGCCACACCATCAGCGTTGGAATACCAAGTCCAGCGATGAGCCTGTGGGCATTGAAATCATGAACCAGCCACCCTTAGTCCATGACCTTGCAAAGTCAAGGTACTTCCTGCTATTTTGTTTCACAGTTCCAGATGCATGGGGACCAACACATGTCTCATAACCATCCCTATCAATGCCAGTGAAGCATTGAAATCCCCCAAGACTAGAAGAGTATCTCACCTGGGGCAGTGATCAAGCACAGACTCAAGCGTGGCATAGAATGCGTCCTTCACGGTGAGATCACTCGCCTCAGTCGGAGCAGAGACAGAGACCAGGGAAATGACACCCAAGGAGTGACGAATCCTTAGTCTCATCATACACTCATTAACATTGGAGTCAGCTTATTCCTTGGGCATATACAGCAACTCCTTGGGCATGGTAACCATCAGAGCTGCCAGACCAATAGTAAGTGTAATCATCCGCCATGATCTCGCCGCAATCCGGTCTCCGAACCTCAGAGAGAGCTGCAATACCGATGTTCAAACGCTTGAGCTCAGACGATAACAGAGACAGGTGATCATCCTCTCTTAGGGATAGGACATTTCAGGCACCCACCTGAAGGGACCGCCTCAGGTTAACCCAAGGAGACCGCCATCTGGTGGATGACACCTCAGCACCAACCTGTTATCTCCTTTTATTTGAACAAAAACTTGATCTTTGTGGCCTTCTGCTTTACTTTAGTCCATTAACTTTTATCTGATGTGCAAACAAACATGGTTGACAATTTTGTCCACTATCCTGTACAAATTTAAAGTTAATTCACAAATAAATATTTTGCTTGCTGGGGTTTGAGGGTATTCAAAATGTTCTCATGATTGAGATACGCACAATTATTGCAACCTGAAATAGTCAGATCGCTGCCATTGTTGGTGCTCTACCTTTTTCACGAGCTATAGTCACCGTGCAAACTTCCGGTTGGGTTTGCATGCAAGACGACTGAACGTGCACATTTATTCACTATCACTTATAGCGTATTCACTGTACTCACAACACAAGTTAGGATAGCATACGTGGAAACAATATTAATCGCTAGCACTAAACTTCAATCACTGATGCAACACGCACGCACGCACGCACGCACGCACACACACTTTAGATGATGGTTTTGGGATGTTTTTTGATCAACACGTTGAAACATAGATCAACACGGCAAGATTGATTGACATGCAAAGTTCATCTACATCAAGGGAAAACGAAGTTTTCTCAATCTGTTTAACTGATCGGGAGAGTTCAAAAAATATTTGCCGATTGTCGCTGATTTTGATTTGAGTAGTGAAATACCAACATTAACAGCGTCACTGTCAATAAACAAAAAAATGTAACACACAAACAAAAAAACTGGAAAAAATGAAAAACAAACAAACACGTAAACTACAGAATGTGAAGTGTATGAAGCAGATGTTTATGAAAACACCATTTTGAGAATTTTCCAGAAAATCCCATGAAGGAAAACTTAAATGTGGCGCAAGTAGACTCTCGGCAACAACTGTGTAAGCCTGATGTTGGCATAGTGGTGAGGACGGCTGGCTTGGGTCCTGAGTTTGAGCCCCGTTGGCCACTGATTTAGCACCAGGTGGGGGTTGACTCAGCCTGTCATCCTTCTGAGGTCGGCGAAATGAGCACCAGTGTACTGGTATAAGGGGACAGCATCAGCTGCATAGTCGCACTCCAACAAAATGATAGCTACCTGGCAGCCAAGCTGTCATATGCAAGAAGAAGAACAATTGTATGCGTAAACAAAAGTAGAAAGCTACAGCAGACAACGTAGCAGGAAGTAGTAAGACGAAAAAAGAAAATCGGCAATTTTAATTAGTTAAAGAGTGAACAACGATAGCGGTGATATGGCTATTTGAGGTAGGAAAAATTTCCCGACATAAGCCCGAACGTTTTTTGTTTTGTAACACGTCTCTTGACTAGAATGCACGTGTTCCATTTGTTCTTCAAATGGTCTACATCAGTAAAACTGAACTTTAAAAAATTGTTCCCTCACTCACATCGCGGTTGCTTCAGTCGTTAGCTGAAAGTTGGATGCAGTGTAGGGGTGATTTATTGTGCTTCCATTGCATGGATTCCAATTTGGCTTCAGTGTTTCAGTCATGAAACTAAGTTCCATCATCAGTTACCAGACAAGTAATAAAGTCAGATGAATATGCATTGAGCAGCTTCAATAGCTTGCCACATGAGGCTTTAGGCAATCCATATTGCTGAGACTTTGGGTATGCCCAAGTGTACATTGATAATGGTGAAAACATCAAAATCCTTGTGGTTGTTAAATTAATCTTTGGTGTATGCTCCCTCTTCATTCACTACCTCACCTCAAACGGCATCGAAATTGACTTTGCTTGAAACAAAGCTGAATGACTGAACTCAGTGTTTGCCTCTATCCCCACTTGACCCATGCGTGTTTTGAAGTCACTTACCCTACCATCAACAGTCCGAGTGCAGATACCATCGCCTCCTTGAAATGTCCATGTGGCCTGAATCCGGGACACTACAAAAGGCAGATGGGAGAGTTAAGTACACAACTAGAAACAGATTTACATCAGACACGTACGCCTTGTCTCCACCAGGGAGTCCTGAACAAGTTCAGGCCAGAATTGTAGTATCTTTGCTCATGAGAATCAAACACTATTTGTTTCTAAACCAAGGAAAATCGTTTACCTAAACCTGTTGACCGATTCTGCTTTGGGCTTCTATTAACGGAAAGCATGGAGTATACTTCTCAGTCAAACTAGTTCAGGCCCGAAATAGTTAAAAACTTGGTGTTTCCTATAAAATGCATGGTTGCATTTACTTGCTCAATGGATTTGTATAATGTTTATCATCATTTGTTCAATACTCTCAACATCCAAGATGGCTGAATCATCAGCGTGTAAAACAATTAAACTCGATATAATTACTCCGCACACACAAAGCGAAAAGTGTGGTTAGGCAATTGGTTCATGTCCGTCCATCCGTCTGTCTGTCTACAAATGTCAGTTTATGATCGAGGAAGAACTTATTTAAATTGAATGTTATATTTTGAACACGAAGCGGAACATGAATCGGAAGACGTGTTTCATTTCATTGTGTATTGGCTCTGAATTTGTCATGATCGCACATACACAAAGAGAAGTGAGATTAGATTTTTTAACTCTGTTTGCCTGGCTGGCAGACAAACAAAATCGAGTATCATTCCAAACAGGAAACTTACTGTTTTTAAGGATGTCATAAAGGACACATACAACAAGCACGAATAACTCATATCATGTGTTAAGGTGGTGTAATAGACACTGCATCAACGGCGGTATATTCCAGAATTAATTAATTAATACGAGTTTTACAATCTTTATTTTATTTAAAATGAATTATAATTGAACACTCGAACACAAATTGCTTTCTTTGCACTTCCACAAACCTCCAGTTTTGAAGTACTTGACATGTTGTTATATAGGGTGGTGTATAAGACTGCTTCAATAGTGCTAAACTTTTGGAAGTTTGAAAAAAATTATCTTTAAAATCATTATTTCATGAAAAATTGAAGCATATGCTTGAACACTGTGTTGGGTATCGTGTTCTTTGAACTCTCTGGTTAATATATGTAGTGTGTGTTATGTTTTGCTTTTCCTCGGTACCTCTCACCTTGCTCCACAGCTCTGCCCTGATGATCCACTGCCGATGGACTGATCAACATTGATGCCTGCGACACGCCAAGATGGTGTGTCTAGACGACAAAACAAAGTAAAATCATGTTCACACATACCAATTACCCAAACCAAGCAATTACCAGACTCTAGGTTAAACTATTTTGTTCCTTTTTGCCTTCATTTGGGAACTTCCTTCTCTCTTACCCTTGCCTTATCAACCCCCTTCCATCTGTCCCTTTTCTTTACACTTCAGTCCCATTTCAGACCTCCCACATTTCTCCTCTCAAGCCCAAGAATCTGTATCGAACAAGTGTTGATTGGGATATAACAATTGTTCTCAGGATACAAAAGGTAGCAATGGTGTGCAGCCTGTGGCTGCTGGTTGCATCATTGTCTGGGGACACAGATGTGCCACTGATGCAGTGCCCTCCTTTACCAGTTCACTGGTACTTATTTCACCAACCTCAGAAGGATGATATGCTGAGTCAACCGTACCTGTTGTTAATTCAACAGCCAGCAGGAACTCAAACTCAAGACCCAAACATCATAAGCCAACTATCCGAACCGCTAGGCTAACACCAGGCTTGATACAAAAGTAAGGCAATGTGAACAAATCTACTTTGAGGTTGACTTTTCGGATCAGAATTAACTGACCATGAAATAATGGTTGAGTCTTGTTAACATAATGCCTGGTGTTGGCTTAATGGTTATGGTGGCGGGCTTTGGATCCTAGGGTCCTGAGTTCAAATCCTGCTCAGCTATTGAATTAATACCAGGTGGGGTTAACTCAGGGTTGGCAAAATGAGTGCCAACTTGCTGGTATACTGTGTCGGAGTGGTGACCCGTCCAGGATTGTGCCCAATAGCCAAGGAGACTGCTTAAGCAGCACCAACGCTCTGCACTAAGTATGGTCCCAATATATATATATATATATATATATATATATATATATATATATATATCTCTCTCTCTCTCTCTCTCTCTCTCTCTCTCTCTCTCTCTCTCTCTCTCTCTCTCTCTCTCTCTCTCTCTCTCTCTCTCTCTCTCTCTCTCTCTCTCTCTCTCTCTCTCTCTCTCTCTCTCTCTCTCTCTCTCTTTTGAATACTAAATTGCAGGAATCCTGATATTTGAATGTTACTTTGACATTCCACTCTAAATAAGAAAATGTTGAAAAGACTAAAGTGCTTAATCTGTCAAAAAATGACTTAACCATAAGATAAAGTATTTTCACAAAGCAGACATTCAAATTTAAGGTTCATTAAGCAGAGAATATATCGTACCAAACTGCTCAGCTAATCAAAGCATATCCCATCAGATCGTATTTTTGTTCATCATTGTTACCTCCATCACCGAAGGTGGATGGAGGTTATGTTTTCACCCCTGCCTGTCTGTCTGTCCATAAGCAGGATTTCTCAAAACGTTATGGATTCAGACAACATTTGATGAACAGGTTTGATGTGTGACAAGGATGAATTGATTGGATTTTGGTGAAGATCCAGATCCCGATTGGAGAATTTATTTATTTTAAGAAGTGATTCTTCACCATTGAGAGATTGGGGCTAAAAACGATATATAGTACAATATTTCAAAAAGTTGTGGATGGATTATGACAAAACCTGGTGGATGAGTTGGGTAGGTAGGTGACTATTATGAGCATGTCTTTTGACACCAACAAAAGCCCTGCTGGTGGTGTCAGTGTAAAGAGTTAAAAGGTGAACTTCATGAAGGCTTCATGGTCATGAGGGACAGCCAAAACATTTGTCACGACACATGTAGGTGTGTGGAAGGGGCTTTACTCTTACAGCGTCACCACTGGAAAAAGAAGTTCAACAAGTTCAAGACAAGTCTATGGTTGAACAAATTTCGACCAAGAGATTCCAACTTGTTCTCATGAAGAGTTAATGCCTGAGGTGTCAGTGCATTGGGGAAAACTGTCATCATCAATGCAGCACACCATACTCATTACAGAGCAACGGTACTGCCGAAGCAATCCTCTGGCAAGGATTATTTTGGGTAGTTTGTGATTGCCTTCCCAGGATTCAGTCAAGGCAGGAATTTCTAATTTGTCCAGGGTGCTGGCAATAACACACCTACTCTTCACAAGACAAGTAGGGATATTTAGCCTCCACCACAAGAAGTGCTGCAGATGGACGACCTAACGTCCATCCGATGGACGACACGCACATTGATACATCGCCCTGATACAACAAGATGACAGTTTACGGCTGGATCAAGAGACAAACTCAGGCTAGACAGCTCAAGGTGAGTGCACATACCTATAAGCTACCTACCAGCACAACATGTAAATAGACCAAGGTTTTTGTGCAACAACTCAACATCAAGATGAAAAAGAGACGACGAACCTTTCCAGCATCAGAGGGCACGCCATGATGCGTTTCGGCACTGCTGGCACTCTGTCCACTGCCCGAGCTGCGCGCGCTTGCCAGACTTCCTGTGCTGCCGCTGTTTCTACGCTCGACTACACACAAGGATGCACAAGGAGCTGTTGATGGCGTCACATGGGAGACAGATACCGCACACAGTGACCCGTACAGAAGCTACAAGGCTCTGTTTGCCTTGCCAAGATAAATCATACCAGGCCATGCTTTGCATAATTACAAATGCAAAAAAAAGAAGTCCAGATATTTGTGAGGAAGCCAAGTCAAAGCCTTAGTAAATGTGAACAATTCCAAAAACAACTTCAACCCCAATGTCAATTTGACTTTTGTTTAATCTCAAACTGTGTTAGAGGCCTGCCATAGCAATGTACAGACAAAACAAAATTAGATTTTAACAGGGGACCACCAGGTTGCTCTGCATATCGAGTTAAACCAAAAATATGTAATTAGTGGATTTTTGTTTATTTCCACAACAATTACACACACTGCAATGGATTCATTTCACAGTTCAAATAAAGAAGCAAAGTCCATGGAAAACACGCTTTCATGAAGTCAAACCATTCATTGTATCCAGGTCGAATGAAAGTTGCTCACAGCTGCGTGAAAGAAAATTCCGAATTCCAATTGAACTTTGGTTCAGCGAAACTGCCTTAATTTGGCCTTCTTCAGAACAGGGAGGCGTTAGTCAATTTACGAACATTATTTCCAATATCCTGGGTACATCCCACTGAGATGCTGCCTCATGTACGATTCATCTGCATGGCTTCTCGTCTCTCACAACATTATCGTGGAAATAAAATAATGCACTCGACCTCACAATCATTTTGATATCAGACTGTAAGCCAAGTAGGAGTCGAACTACACAATGTAGAATGAAGACTCTTCTTGCTGATGAAGGTTAGTGTCGATCTGCATCTGCAGACAGGTAGAACGATGGATGATATCAACACGACGTCGATTGAGGCATGTTAACCACCGTGGGAAGCTGATGTTTCAGGTATTAATCCTTCTTTCTACAACAAATGTTTAACACTGAAAACATCAGCTTTTTGCTTCTCACATCCGGCTGATTTCATCCAATGGCCTATATTAAACTGCACGGGTTGATCAGATGTCAAAATTTTCTTCTAGTCTGAATTTTTAAAGTGCTTTGTGTGTTTTTGTCCTTTCTGGCCCCGTGGACCGCAGGAAGAGCTTCCAAAGCCAACCTACATCATCCAAAGCCATGAATGATCCAACCGTTCTCCATTCACTGATGATCAAGGTAAACGTTCTCGGTGGTATGAAATCATAATCCCAGGAAAGATTTGTTGATAATAGTTCTTTGCTATTTCTCAAAGGATTTTTGAAAATTGAACACGAAGGGCAAGTCTGTTGAATGGCAAATTGTTCTCTCCTTGTACACTTATTATTATTGGGGAAAAAAATACTTGTGCAGTGGTGGCATATGGGCTGACACCATTCGTAACAGATTGCGACCGTTCAGAAATCTAATCGTGCGAAAGTAACATTATCAAATCTCGACATTATTTAATCTGGGATAATTACAAATTCCCATCTGCGTTCAGGATGCGATCCTGTACCCACACCTCCTTTGTTTTGTTTTTTTTTAGCAATCACACACCCATCTCTTTGGTACACCCGGCTAGGACAATGCAAACCGGTACCCTGGGTACTTGATTCTCCGTGAGGCTTACTCTCACCTGGTCTTCAATCTGGTCGCTAATTCAAGAGAAATTAAACCCTGCCAAAAGGGTAACATGCAGAATCAACAAAAACATGGCTCACCCCAGTAATCTTCAATGAAGAATCATGTTCACTTTGGAATTCGGTAAGAAGCCAGTTCCCTTGGCAATATGGAGAAAAGAAAAAAAGCCCTCATCCCAAATTTCTCCTCCATTAAGGAAGGAATTGGCAGGACGATTATTTGGTTTGAATCGTTAAAGCCTAGATGCTGGCAATGTCAGATGAGAACCAAAATGACAGTGGGACGATGCATCGGATTGCATCCAGAGGCAATTTCTTGCTCAATGATTTGCGGGTGAAATTGGACACCCCAACTCATTTAGGTGTAAAAGGTCTCTTGGTAATGTTGGTAAATTGTCAAGCCTTACAAACAAAACTCGACAAGGTAATTTCCATGCGAGGGATTTCAAAAGAACGTAAAGCTGACTGGATGAAGTTCATGAAGCGAAACGTGTGTGCTGTGCTAATGTCTGATACACTAACCTATTCCATTTCCACTCGGATACATTTCTTCCGAAATTACCTGAGAATTGTGCATAATCACAATGGACATAAATTGCTTCTGATCCTCTTATTACGAACAGAAGGAACAGATGCTACATATATATATATATATATATATATATATATATATATATATATATATATATATATATATATATATATATATATATTGATAGCTGTTGCTTCAAAAAACATATTTAAGGAGCGAGGGAGCTCTCGGCATGTGATTCCCCAGGAAGCAACAGCTGCTGTTCTCTGTCATGGTTTGTTAACACAACCAATGATCAAAATCATCGAACATCTACCCATAAGGTGTGTGATTTCCTCCCCGAATGAAACGACAAAACAAGAAATGATTATATCAGAAGACAATGATGATATCAGAAGCACAATGACGGTTCTCATGATAAATTGATTTTCTATTCCCTTCCCGGCTTGTTGAAATGGAGATGGGTTTGATAAATGTGATGTGGAGCGAAAGGCAACTTGGGCTTCTAAAAGCCTCCACAAGTGAAGTAGAAGCACATCTGATCACCTGATAGTGGCCTTCGAAGAACCCATATCTCCTCTGAGGAGCAGCTGGAAGGCTGGTAGCCCCTGGCCTCCATCGCCCGTGGGGCCGAAGGGGATGAGACTGAGCACATAGGGGACAGAGGGGAGACAAGAACAAGAAAGCGGAAGGGAAATGGAAGAAGGGTAACAATGCTGACAGGGCTCAGGATGGTTTTTACACAAAACAGGACATATGGTGAGACGATTGAGTGAGAAACACGGCGGCGGGATTTCTGTTTGAAATAGCAATGGATTTTCCAAGTTGGCACTCATTGGCAATTTAAGAATTCCGATTCAATGGAAACCAATTTCCTTGTTGCTAAGTAATTCAAAAGAATTGTATCAAGCATCAATCTTCCCGCTTCTGTCAAGATCTAGAGTGTAACATGCTAATCACCCCATAAAGATGCATTCCATCCATCATGCAACTGGTGCTTCAAATGTCCAATGCTTGTAATGCTTTTGGAGCTCGTCTTTTGGTTGCGACAAGGTGTAATTTATGGATAAATCGCAATTGTGGATTGCATTTATTGCCGGTGGATATATCAACTAAATGCAACGATGAACAGTGAAGGAAGGATCCACAACAGTCGAAGAAAACCTGTCGTGGGCATTCGGTGAAAAGGCCAGTAAACTACAGTTATGACGCATGCACACGATTTATCATGTTAAACAGTGAAACATCTCGTCTTAAATACACTCAAGAATAATTAAACCCAGTTAAAAAGCTGGCTCATCCTTAGCAGGCATTTCAGTAAATCAAATATAAAAATCATGTGATCACACGATATCATGTGATCAACCAAAAGTTGTGTCGTTAATGTGGGAGCTTTCAGAAACAGAACTCACACTGAGCTTATCATGACAGTGCGTGCCTGTGCAGCAAACTGATTGCCAAATGCAGTGGTTGCATTGAGTTAGGTGGCCATCAAATTGATCACAAGCAGATTTTGGTTGAATGTACATGGTTGTGGAAATTATAATATGACAAGCATTGGATATTTGAAAAAGCAGCCCTTAATCAGAAGAACCTTAAAAAAATAGACTGTCAAGGTAACAATGTTACTTCTCCAGTGAAAGACCCCGAAAGGGGATATATTTATCTATATGTATATATATATATATATATATATATATATATATATATATATATATATATATATATATATATATATATATATATATATATATATGAAGATCTTTCTCACCACAAACTCATTCACTGATATAAATGATTAGTACTTTGTAGGTGGGCTAGAAAGTTTAAATTTGGCATACTGATGGAACTCTCCTTGTACACTCAAAGTCAATATCCCCCCAAACGAATCATAAAACTATCCCGAAATAAACAACATCCAGAAACAAAAGTCAGCAGGTGGAGGTTTCCTCCTTTTCACAGAGAGTCACATGACCAAAGACTGCCTGTTGTGGATCAAGGGTCTGAAACTTTATTGATGGGTCGGGGTTGAATCCAGACCAGACAGAATTGCAATCTCTCAAGCACCCTATTACACAATTGTTACTAATCTAAATTCAATCAATGTATTAAAAAGGGAAGATGCTAACTTCACATGATAACTCAAATTGGCTCTGTTTTTAATGATGTGAAATGTAGGAAGAGCAAACAAAATATAACAATCACTCTGTTTTTTACTTCAGTTCATAAGTTTCGAACCTCAATGTTTGTCTTCAACTTAGAATCATAAACTCATTCTGTTAGGGTTGTCACGAAACCCATTCGAATGTAAATAATAGTTTTATTTTTAATATATATATATATATATATATATATATATATATATATATATATATATATATATATATATATATATATATATATATATATACATATATACAGTAAGTCCTCGCTTTTCGCAAGGGTTGCGTTCCTGGAAAACCTTATGATAAGCGAAACTGTGTTAAACAAAACATATTTTCCCATAGAAACTAATGTGTTAAAGGGGGGATGTGTTTTTGGCTCGGAATTCTTTGGACATAAACACAAATAAACAAAACACACTCCTCGAGTGTACATACACACACATATATATATATATATATATATATATATATATATATATATATATATATATATATATATATATACATACACATATATATATATATATATATATATATCCATACACATATATATATATATATATATATATATATATCCATACACATATATATATATATATATATATATATATATATATATATATATATATATATATACATACACATATATATATATATATATATATATATATATATATATATATATATATATATATATATATATATATATATATATATATATATATATATATATATATATATATATATATATATATATATATATATATATATATATATATATATATATATATATATATATATATATATATATATATATATATATATATATATATATATATATATATATATATATATATATATATATATATATACATACATACATATATATATATATATATATATATATATATATATATATATATATATATACATACACAAGTAGGGAAAGAATACTGGTTCTGGCTCACTTTTCCCCATGTAAATGAATGGGGGATTTTCAGCCATGAAATTTTTCTTTTTTTTCCCCTAAAAAAATAAATCCCCTTTTTAGCCCAAGGTATATTTATTTGTCTCCCCTTTTAACCTAGGGGCTCTCTATTCAAATAACCCATACAACAAGATAAAGATTTGTTAAAGGTGATTCTAAAGAAATATCTGAAACGTCTAAGCCTCGGGACACTCTTTATCAAATAACCCAAACAACAAGATAAAGATTTGTTAAAGGGGATTCTAAAGAAATATCTGAAACGTCTAAGCCCTGGGACACTCTCTATTCAAATAACCCATACAACAAGATAAAGATTTGTTTAAGGTGATTCTAAAGAAATATCTGAAACGTCTAAGCCTCGGGGCACTCTTTATCAAATAACCGATGCATATTGTTTAGCTCACTCATTGAACCTATAAACATTTGTTCATTCTCAAATTCCTTCAATAGTTTAATTTTCTTTGCACAATAATCCCCATCTAAAATATTGAAAAACAAAACATTTGAATCTTTATATTCTTTAAGATACCCCTTTTGTGCCATTGCGAAATGATAAACTTCTCTTAATGATCTCATCTGACCACCGCCCGAGTTGCAAATCATTTTTGTACATAAACCACGCCATAAAAAAAGTTTTCAAATGTTTCAAATGTTTTCAGTTCATGCCGTGAAAATGAGGAAGTGTTTTTTTTGACACGGTCGTGCTGTGTGAATGAGGAAGTGGTTTTGGACTGTCATGCTGTGAAAAAATAGGAACTATTCTGTGAGACAAGGTCTCGTGTTTATATTTTATTTCAGAACACGAACTGAAAACATTTGAATCAAAACTTTTTTATGGCGTGGTTTATGTACAAAAATGATTTGCAACTCGGGCGGTGGCCAGATGAGATCATTAAGAGAAGCTTGTCATTTCCTGTGGCCACCCCCAATGATTAAGCAATCTCCTCATCGTTGCTTTATAAGTGATTCGCCAGACAAAGTTTCTGCCAGACGGGATTTTCATTTTTACAACTGAGGCATGGGCGTTCTTTCTTCCGATGAAGACAACAGCCCACTACAGAGTTGGTAAGTTTGTGTATGGTTTTCTCTTTGAACGATGAAGCAAATGATTATTAATTAAATCATGATAATTCTGATATATATATATATTTTTTCCCTGACAGGTCATTGGGAGAAATTGAGTTTACATATCACGACGTGGTGCATGAAATTAATACTCTTATTGAAGAGATCAATGATTTTAGAAGAGAATTGAAAGACATTTACAATGAGTGGTACGAAGTCTTATCACGTCCTCTCATCTCGAAGGAATTAAACCAATGGTGAGACACGTGTGTGTGTGTGTGTGTCTGTCTTTCTACCTACCTCTCTCTGCTCTTATTGAAGAGGTCAATGATTTATAATGACTGGTCTCTGATCTCGAATGAATTAAACCAATGGTGAGGCACGTGTGTGTGTCTATGTGTGTGTATGTGTGTGTGTGTATGTGTGTGTGTGTGCGTGTGTGTGTGTGTGTGTGTGTGTTGCTTTCCCTGTCTGTTTGTATCTCTCTCTGTCTGTCTCTTCATCTATACCCTTGACTTATTATTTTTTTTTTTCAGCACTATCGCACAACATCAGCTGTTGAAGCAATCTTGTACAACACATGATTTTCTGGAGGTAAATATTTCTGAATTATTATTAATATCACTCGTACAACACATGATTTTCTGGAGATAAATATTTCTGAATTATTATTAATATCACTCTCTCTTTAGAATGTCGCCTTATGTTGGTTGCATCATTAGTTTGGACGTGGTTTTGTCAGTACACTGGAATTCATTTTATTGACCTTGAAAGGATGACAGGCTCCTGGTGTGTTAATTCAGTGGTCAACGAGGCTTACTCATATTACCATGTAATTATCTTTATAAAACCTAATTATTATCCACTTTTTGTTTCAAAACAGAATATGGTGTCTGAGTTTCGAAATCACAAGACATCTGAAGAAGATTGCTGGGAAAGATTATATATTCTCGCAAATGAATATTTAATATTTTCAATATAAATAAATTATATTTGTTTTGTTTACAATTACTTGATTCTGAATTACAAAAAAATAATCAAGACATGAACGAGAGGGAAGGGTGGGGGGGGGGGGGGGTAGGTGCGCTCCCCCAATGACCCATCACCCCCTCATCCCATCCCTCCCCTCCCCATGTGTGTGTGTGGGGAAGGGTGGGGGTGGGATGAGGGAGGTGGTGGGTCAAAGGTGGGGGCGCACAGGGGGATGAGGGGTGGGGCTTGTGTGGGCGGGGCTTGTGTGGGCGGGGCTTCGGTGGGGCTTGTGTGGGTGGGGTGTGTGTGGGAGGGGCTTGTGTGGGCGGGGTGTGTGTGGGTGGGGGTTGTGAGGGTTGGGGTTGTGAGGGTGGGGGTTGTGTGGGCGGGGTTTATGTGGGTGGAGCTTATGTGGGAGGGGTTTATGTGGACAGGGTTTATGTGTGTGGAGTTTTTGTGTGGAGCTTGTGTAGGCAGGGCTTATGTGGGAGGGGTTTATGTGGGCAGGGTTTATGTGGGCAGGGGTTTATGTGGGTGGAGCTTGTGTGGGAGGGGTGAATGTGGATGAGGCTTATGTGGATGGGGTTTGTGTGGATAAATGGATGGGTGGAGAGATGGGGGATGGGTGGATGAGTGGAGCTTGTGAGCATCGGTGGATAATTTTTTAATTAAATAAACATGTTGTGTGTGTGGGGAACTAATTAACTAATCACTAATTATGTGAATATGATGAATAT
Source organism: Eptatretus burgeri (assembly GCF_056783735.1). NCBI lineage: Eukaryota > Metazoa > Chordata > Myxini > Myxiniformes > Myxinidae > Eptatretus > Eptatretus burgeri. The sequence continues at coordinate 74,332,920 of NC_140968.1, read as the reverse complement.
GGGTGGAGCTTGTGTGGGGTTTGTGTGTGTGGAGCTTGTGTGGAGTTTTTGTGTGGAGCTTGTGTGGAGCTTGTGTGGGGTTTGTGTGGGGTTTGTGTGGGCGGGGCTTCGGTGGGAGGGGCGTGTGTGGGCGGAGTCAAAAAGGGGCGGAGTCAAAAAATTTCAATTTATTGGAGCTTGTGAGGGGTTTGTGTGTGGTGGGGTTTGTGTGGGGTTTGTGTGGGCGGGGCTTGTGTAGGCGGGGCTTGTGTGGGTGGAGTCAAAAAGGGGCGGAGTCAAAAAATTTCAATTTATCTTTGTCTTTTGTAATTCCTGTGAATAAAATGAACCTAAAATCTCTTCCCCTTCCAAATCATATATCTTATAAGTCCAAGGAACCATATCTATTACATCAACAATTTTAAAAAGTTCTTTCGTCCATCGTTCAGTAAAACCCTTTTCAAAATGAGATTTCCACCTATATATTCTTACGATATCACCAACTTTGAACTTAGGTTTTCTGACATTAATCTCTTTTTCATATTTTAATTTTGCAAATGTTTCTGATGGTTTCATATTTGTTGACGTGTGAATCGTGTCATTATACTTATCCACAATATCCTGAATAAAAGATAACCATTGTTGTGAACCGAGTTGTGTGAATTTTTTATACAGTCTCTCTTTTAAGGTACGATTAAAACGTTCAACAACAACTGCCTTCCCTTCATTAAAGGTACTGTATAATGTAATACTGTTATTTTTTAGAAAATTCATAAATGCCTTGTTATAAAACTCTCTACCCTCATCAGTCCACAATTTTTTAGGTTTTCTCTTACTTTTATTAAATATCTGTTGAAAAGCTAACATAAGAGTATTACCTGTTTTGTTTTTTAAAGGGACAACCCACGCATATCTACTCCTCAAATCAATAACGGTTAAAGCATACTTGTACCCCTTATCATTATTGAGTTCAATCAAATCAGCAGACCAGATATAATCAACTTCCTTGGAATAAACTTTCCTTCTCTGAAACTTTGTGAATATTGGTTTATGTTATTCATCAGCTAATTGCTCTTCAGTCTTAATGGCATCATTAGAGCCTATAAGTTTTTTGAATTTCCAAGTCCAAGTTTCAATTTAGCACTGATCATCTTCTTCACAATGAACCGATCAACTTTTTCTCTCAAGGTTGGATTTTGTATCAGAGACAAATTATACAACATTTCTCTATCGGCTTCATGCTTTTCTTCCAAAGTTGTGGTATTCCCATAATCAATATCGTGTCTCATGCACACTTCATCAACTCTATTGATAGGCTAACTCCAGGATTTAGGATTGTCTGCCTCATCTAATCTTTTATCCAAGTTTGTGCCTGGACCACAGAAAGAATACCCTGGAAGATGTAATTCCCCTGGTATTCCAGTAGTTGTAAATTTACTTCCTGATAAAAACTTTTGTATATCTCCTCCTAGTTTGTGTTGGGAGATAAATTGATTTTTTTTTGAACCACACACCGAACATATACCTTTTTGTATAACCCTGTTATTTTTACTTTTAATATATGAAATATTTTTAGTATTAGTTTTCTTTTTACATTTGAGACAATAACTCATTTATTTATGAGAAAAATTCCTGCAGAGTGCAAAAACCTTTTTAGTTTCCAACATGCACATTTGAATCTTAATTTTTAAAACATAAAGAATCCTTAGAAATGCCTTCACTCTCTCCCCCATTTATTTAAAAAAAAAAAAATGAAAAACTTGAATTAAAATCCATGGCTTGTCGATAGCAATACTCTTGTCGAAAGTATTGCAAATAGACTTGTCAATTCTTTGTTTTCCTCCTCGGTGGGTTGAGTTATTTTCTGTAATACCCCTATTCTTTTTTGAATCTCACTGGTTTCTATATTTTGATATTTATTTATTCTCTCTCTTTCCTGCCTCTCTCTCTTCTCTCTTTCCTTTTCCTCCTTCTCTTTCTTCTCCCTCTCCTCCTTCTCCTTTTCCTCCTCTTCCCTCTCTTCTTCAACTCCTTCCTCATCCCTTACTATCCTTGAATCGCTTACACCCCATAGAATATTATACATATATTCATCAGGATTTCTTGTTATTCCTGTATCCAAAATAATTTTTTTACAACAGGAAACCAATAAAATTTCTTTTGAATTTCTAAAAGAGCCTTACCTTTTCTTAACTTTATAATTTTTTCATTATTTAACATTCTAATTAAATCTAAAGTTGTCGGTTTATCAACATCAGCATAATGCCAATCTTTTATTGAAAATACCTCATTCTTATGTTGTAGAACATATTTATTAAAATACCGAATACCCTTTTCTTGAAGGTATGCTTGAACACAGAAATGATAATTTTCTTGAAGCCTTCTTGCTGTCATTTATGTATTAGAAATATATGTTAGAATAATATTATGGCACGAAACACCTCCCCATCTTCCCATAGTTAAATCATTTTGTATTTCCTTACTTATTATATATAATCCTGTTTTTTCTGTTTTCATGAGATAAACAAGGGCAAAACCATTATTATATTTACCCTTATTAAATTCTTTTATTTGTTGTTTACTAATCGTAGCCCCACAAAACTCATTCTCGATACCAAGTGGATAATATTCTTCCTTACGAGACTGATTTAATTGTTCCAGGTCTTCGAGGTTAATTTTAAATGACCAATTATACCCTAAATCATTCATATCATACCCCCATTGTTCTATTCTCATACAAACGATACGCCCTTCTTTATAAAAATTTATTTTAATTCGAACTGTGAATTCTGTATGACCTGGAGATAATATCAACACTTCTGTATCTTTGGAATACACAGCCGTTTTATTTAAGTATATATATTGTGATAAATCACTTAATCTCACCAAGTCATTCGCTTCAGTTGGGGTTGGATAATTTTTTAATTTATAAGCATTTTTCATGTTAATATTTTTGGTTATATTATATTTATGTCGTTCAGCCTGTGCCTTTGTGTAATAATTTGATAAATCAATATCCAGTTCTTGAGATACACCAAAGATAGAACCATCTTTACCAACATAAGTCATTTCTATTAGATTAAAAATAATATCATAATTTTTTTTATTTTTGTTGAGTTGAAATAACACATATAGGCATAATTGGCCACAACACTTGGAATTTAATTCTTGGACTTGAAATGTTTGATAAACACCATTCTGTAAGAATTTTATGACTTCAACAGGTGGCGGAAGACCAAAACTATCAAAATAATATTTGTCTTGACTATTAAAAATACAAACCCAATGAGAACCGTTCCCATTATTATCTTCTAAGTTCATAATAATATTCTTTGTATGTTTCGGCACATTTGTTAATTCATCTCTCATACAAATAACCACATTATGAATTTTTAATTTCTTACAATATTTGACAAGTTGTAAATTTGATGTTGTATTCTTTCCAAATTCTTTCAACCACTCATCAATGCTCATTTATTTATTAGAAAGATATAATCCATTACCTCTTTTCGTTAATTTTACACCTGCTTGTGCTATAGAAGAAAGCATATCTCCAACTAACAATCTCGCTTTATCAGGCAGACCTTCAAGTTTTTCAGCAAAATCTACAATTACACCACTTCCACTAATTTGTTTCTCCAACTCTTTGTTATGTCTTTCCAATTCTTTTTGAGCCTGGAGTTGAGCCTTCCTTTCGTTGGCAGTTTTCACCGCTGTTGAAATACCACCCGTCAATGCTCCAACCGCACTTAAACCAGCAAATAAAGGAATTAGAAATGGGAGAAATCCTCCACTCGTCTCTCTTATTGAATATTTTTTCAACATTGGTTTTGTCATTTTAATTTTAAGTGAGCCAGTGTCATTCAAGATTTTAACCTGTTCTCTTGTGAGAAAAACATCAATTCTTACTGCTCCTTTTCTCTGAATTGTATTAACGTTAATCGTACAAGGCTTTTGATTTTGAACACAAGATGATAGTTTATGAAGATTGATTTGATTAACATATACCCCAGTTGGTACTATGCCACTCATTTATTTAACAAAAAATTATGTGAGACTAATCATCACACCATTATCTGTATTAATCTGCAATTCTGTTTCTTCCAAAAGCAAACAATATGTATCAACTTCTTCACTCTCTCCTCTTTCAATGTATAGGGAAGTATCCACTCGATTAGACTTTATAGTTTCCTTTTGAGCGCTCAGGTCAAACGCATAGATTGTATACAAACTTTTAAATGCTGTCATATCCAAAATAGGTTCTTTATTTCCATTACTTTCACACACCTTTTGGTAAGACTTGTATGCTTCAGCAAAATCATTTTTTTCCCAATTAATTTCCAATCTATCTCGTGGGTAAAATGTTCCATCTAGAGAAACGCGAAGTTGTTTCACCTTAGCATTATCACTCAATGCATTATTCTTATCAGTCGCAGTATCACCATCTGGCTTTTTAAAAATGATCCACAGGTATCGTGGCTTTCCTTCCAGAACACCCAAATTCCACGTGTAAGTAGTTTGATTGAGTTTAACGTGTTGACATCTTCTTTTGAGGTATGATACACTGAGTGGTTTCTTTGAGTTAAGTCTTCGATTCAACATCTCTTCTGTTTTAAGATTAGGAGTATATTCACTGATATACCAACTCATTTCCTCAATTACAAATTTATTCTGATCACCAAAAGCACTACCAACACCAAAAAGCAATCGATTTTCATTATCATTCCTTTGTAGTTGAAATCTAATTTTAAGGCCATACAGAACTTTATCATGATCACAAAATCCAAATATACCTTTAAGAGGAACTGCCACAGTAAAACTATTTTCTGCTTTTGTATCATCATTATACATTCCTTTCCTTTGAGTATATCCAGGGTCTGTGTTTGTTCCCATTGACATATCAGGAATAAAACCTTCGACAGACCCCTTTCCCATTCTATCACTGAATGTATAGAGTGTAAATTTTATCATTTCAGATACAGCAGAGACATAATCAACCGCTTCAACTTCTTGTGTTCCAATATACAAACGCACACTATCAAACATTTTCCAGAAGAAATCATTTACAAGTGTAGCGTTTGTGTTATTCCCAGCCTTAGTGAATTTAAATTTACACAACAAGAAACTTTCGGAGAGATTCAAATAGGTTTGTTGATTATTTATTTCAAAACTTTTTGTACCATTCGTATTCCAGTCTGTTCCAGTTATTGCATTTACCTTGAAGTAATCTTCTTTTTTAGTGGAGTTTGAGATAATAATAGTATCATCCACATCATAGATACTATCAATTGCTTCCATACTTGTATTTATTTAGGAAAAAAAGATGTTAAAACTTTTGAAACCCTGATCCAAGTATTTGAATTATTTTCTGTCGTTCTTGGGGGGACAACTGAGTTTTGCCTTTCTTAATTTCTTTTATTGCTTGTAATTTATGAGATCCCTTCTGAGCATCTTTTATACTCTTTACAGCACCTGCTACATTTCCCACAGCAGAAGCAGTTGGACCAATTAGATCTTTATGTTTAAGAATAGTTGAACCAATACCCATGAGAGTATCAATTATCCCATCTCCTCTAAATTGATGTCTAACACCTCTTTGTCTCTTAGGTTTATAGTATCCTCTACCAAGATACATACCTTCACCCTTGTAGTATGGGGAAAGGAACATCCCATCCCCAGTAATTATTTTATATTTTCCCAACTCGTGTTTCCTCACAATAACCATCGTATTTATTTATTGGAAAACTTCACGTAGGTGAATTCTGATGGATATAACTTCTCCATTAAAAGAAATCACACGATTATCTTGGTCGGTTATCCTAAAATTTACTCTGTGTATGGTTTTTCCTGACACAGGTAGATAAACCAAATTTTTGGGTTCCATATTGAATTTATAACCAATTGGGGTTGAGTATGCGCTGAATGAAAATATTGTATTTGTTTTTTTCCCATCATTATAAGCACCATCAATCAAATAACAGTGAATTAACACCGAATTTATTCCTGAGGATATTTGAATGACATTATCACTGTAAAACGTCCCATTAGTTTCAATCTTTTTTGAGGAGAAACCCAATAACTCTCTAAATGAATTATCAATTGTGAAATCAACCTTGTAGTTATTTTTAACTTTAATCGTTGATTTTGAAGTATGTTTTTGAATGTTTATAACAATATTTTTTGGTTCATCACCCTGTTCTTTTATAAGACGAGCAATTTCGGAAGATATTTGAGAAATCTCATATGCTCCGGGTGAGACTGTTATCGTTTTGTATCCACTTCCCGGATTATAACTAAACTTGTCATTTTTCTCGGTTATATTAAATAAGGTATTATAAGTTTCCATGGACAATAAAGATGCCTCATATTATTTTGTTGTGTCAAGTTGTAGTGGGTATGGGAATGAAGATGTGTGGTCGCTTGTTGTGAAATTGAAATTAAGGATTGTGCTTCTCATCTTATTTAATATGAGATAAAATGTCTTTATATTGATATTTATTAATTATTTTCATGTTCATCAACTGGTCTAAAATGGCTGATGCTTCATTAAAACAATTGTTATTTCCAGCCTTCTTACTGCCTAACAACAATAACAGTCTATTAACTAATTGTGATGGGTCATTTGGAAGAAAACTAACACCTGAACCAAGGATACTTAAAGCCTGAATAATGTGTTTCTCCTTCTCATTCTTCCTACTTTTACCAGAAAGAATAACCTTATAATTTAGAGTGTTCAGCAGATCAATATATACTCTATCATCATTATTTTCCATATCCAATGGTTTATCAATATACTTTGATTCATCCCTCACAGTTGAACCTTGTCTTCCATCTTTTCTGAGAAGAAACATTAATCTCGGAGTTAGTTTAACAGGGGGTTGAGCAGAACCCAAGAACCTTAATTCATCATTAAATATCAATACCTTTTCTTGAACAAGATGAAATATTGCTGATTGTTCTGTTGGAATGAGCCCTGCTTTGGTTTTTGAATCCGCTGAATATTCATTGTTTTGAACAGCATTCACAATATAATCAGGGGTTGATTAATCTCTTCCAGTTGTTGAAATAATTCTTCATCATGATATTCTAATTCTCCAATATGCTCTAATTCTTCCTCCGTCATTTGACTGAAATCTTTTAACATTTGAAGTTTTTTAGGAGTATATTCTACTGTGGGAACTGTGGAAACATCTTTCATTTTTTCTTGGGAAGTTTTTAAAAGTGGTTTAAAAAATTTCTCTTGTTTTCTTTCAAATGCTTCTTCGCCCGTTAGTTTCTGTCTGCGTTTCTTCTTTATGTCTTCCTGCTGTTTTACAACTTTTGAAACCAACTCTTGATGTTCCCTAAATCTTCTTGCTCTTTCTTTCGCATCCATTTATTTATTGAAAAATATCATTTAATATCTCATCTTGTTTCACAACAATATATTTATATTTTTCAGTCGTGTGTTTCATGTAATCCCCAAATTCCTTTTTACTACATAATGTAGAACAATTGTCTCTCCAAAAATTGTTTATATCTATTGAATTTAACTTGAATAAAATAAAAGTATTAGCATTGTTTCTGATGGAACGACGAGGAAGCTGAAAGTACGATTGACTAAGATAAATACAATTACAAGAAGAATGTCTCCCTCTTGTGTAGTAGCTGTCCATTACCATTTGGTTTCTCTCATTGACACAATCATCAAAGATAACGAGGTTCTTTTTGGATTTATCCAAATCTTGGGGAGACGGTATATCATCCGTATTATCACTCAGAATACAAGTTATCGGTTTTGATTTCTTTTTACATCTCTGTGTATCACAAAATAGTTGTATTATATCTTCAATGTTAAAATCATTTCAGTTTTTTTGAAGTTTAAATAAACCGATTATATCTTCTTTTTGAAGACCAGCATTAAAACCTTGTGAGAGTAGTTGATACTCTGGTTGAAAACTCGACTTTGTGAAAATTATTAAATGATCATAATCTAAAAAGTTGGGAGTGAGGAGCATCTTTAAAAGTAATCAGGTTTTTCCACATCCACTTGAACCAACTATGAGGCATCTTAATGAATTTGGGAGATTTTTATGGTTGTCAAATTTTATCTTATTTTCCCAAATGGGTAAAAAATCATTCATTTATATATTTGGAAAACAGGTTATTTAATTTATTATTGGCTTTTTTCGAAATTCTATATTTTATCCTAAGTTCAGGTTTAATTTCAAGATAATCCATTATTTTATTTATGCAATATCTTGTGTTGATATTTCCCTGAAAATCACATCCATGAATAATATATAACAACAATCCTTTGAACATTTCTCTAATACGTTCAGTTTCTTCCCTTGTAAGGAAAGGTGTGTTCTCACCCTCGTACTTTACATTCATTTCTCTAATCAATCTTGTAAAGTAATTCATTTTTGGTGTAAATCTAAAAGAATTATTTTCCTTTTTATATTTTTGATTATCATTAATTAGAAGATAATCACAGAATATACATTGTTTATAGGCTTTTGACTCTGTGTTTAATCCCCGTCTTTCACACGCAGGACAATTCTCAAATTTGTCATATGGAGAATCATGGAATTCAATAGGCTCAAAATCGAGTAAACTATTCATATTTATAAAGTAAAACTTTACTTAAACTGAAATTCATCTTCGATATCATCTTCGATACTTTCAGAATCATCTATACTTTCATAACTATCATTTGAACACAAACTCTCGGTGTCATAACTATCGTTTGAATGCAAACTCTCGGTATCATAATCACTCTCATAATCTTCAAAATCTTCAGTTGAATATTGGCTCATTTAATTAGTAGAAAAAACATTACCATCGATATCGATATACATTTTTTCATTAACAGATTCAACTGCTACATTTTTTATATTAAAGGTAATTTTAAAATGATCCTTAACTACAATTGAACAAAATGTCATTTCAACTGATATATTAACATCCTTTATTTCATCAGGATTTATATCTTTAGGGTTGTTGAAAAAAATACAAATTTCTCCTTGCATATTACAGATGGTCTTATCTTTTCTTTCTAAAGCTTCATCCATAAGGTTTTTATTTTTTGATACCTTTTCTTGTTTCATTGCTTTTTCTAGTTTTGAATATATTGCCAGAAGGAGAGGAGAAACTTTTGTTAGAGATACCTTAATTGATGTTCTTCCAGGTATACTAAAAGCCCTTCCACTGAAGTAAATTGAAGAACTCATCATATCCACCATAATTGTTTTTATCCAATAGTTGTTATATTTATCTTTGTTCAATTTTACATCCTTGACATATTTCTCAGCATCTTTAACAAATGAAGAGATTGATTGAAACTTGTCTTTTGTGTCTTGAAACATTGTATTTATTAAGTGAAAAAGTTGGAGGATAAAATGTTTTTAAGCACAGATTCACCTGTAAAATAAACGAAATTTTCATCAAGAAAATTTTAGTTTAAGCACAGATTCACCTGTAAAATAAACGAAATTTTCATCAAGAAAATTTTAGTTTAAGCACAGATTCATCTGTAAAATAAACGAAATTTTCACCAAGAAAATTTTAGTTTAAGCACAGATTCACCTGTAAAATAAACGAAATTTTCATCAAGAAAATTTTAGTTTAAGCACAGATTCACCTGTAAAATAAACGAAATTTTCATCAAGAAAATTTTAGTTTAAGCAAAGTTTTATTATATAAATATGGTGAATACAACACACTGCGATGTTTGTAATCACGAATATAAACATTATAGAAAACACCTCCGAACCAACAAACACACATTTAATCTATTTCACAAAATATCCCCTCTTGAGTTGGAAAGAAAACATTGTGATACCAGCTCAAAGGATGTTTTGAAGAGTAGTTATAATAGGCATCTTCAATCACAAAAACACAAGAAAAATGAGTTTAAAGTAAAGGGAGACTATTATATTGAAAACACTGATGGGGCATTTAAAGGGCATATAAAAATAAGGATTTTTCAATTTGGAGAACCCGGTCCATCATCAATAGTTGAATCAATTGAAATAGTGAAACCTGATGTTGAAAAATTTATTAAAAAGACATTAAAAGAAATGAAAACTTTAAAGTTTTATATGGGAGTGAAAATGAATATGAAAAGACAAGATGAAGAACAAACTCCTTATATGAGGACAGATCTTCATTTTATAACATCATTTCAAGATTTTTTGAATAGTGGGGTTGATGAAGAACTATCAAGACAAGAGGAGGATGTTGATAATACAGTGGTAGGAAGTGGATTCAATATTAAAAAAAATCATCTTTTTAGATATACACATTCTAAAATCAAACCCTCTTAAAGCTTCTTCTTATGTTGAATTACCAAAAGAAATAAAACGAAAGAAGGCAGTTGTTAATATTAAGAATAATGATAATAAATGTTTTCTCTGGTCTGTTCTTGCTCACTTACATCAACCAAAATGTAATTCAGAAAGAGTAAAACAATATATGAAATATGAGAATACCTTGGACATAAAAGATTTAAAATTCCCAATGCCACTAACAGATATTCCTAAATTTGAGAAAAAGAATAATCTTTCTATTAATGTATAAGGATTAACGGATACAAACAAAGTTCAAATATTAAAAATTTCAAACAACTATAAAAATGAAGAAACACACATTGATCTTTTATATTTTAGTGTTGGAAAGAATTCACATTACACATACATCAATAATTTATCAAGATTAATCTCTTCTCAGGTATTCAGAACAGCAAACAAAATATATCTTTGTAAGCGATATCTTAATTCATTTCATACAAAAGAACGATTAGAACAACATTCAAAATATTGTAGTAATCATAAATCAGCTGTAATTACAATGCCTAAACCTGGTGAAAAGATTTCTTTTGAAGATTATAATAAATCTATCATGCACCCATTTGTGATATACGCTGATTTTGAATGTATCCTTAAAAAGATAAATACTGCTTCTCCTTATCCAAAAGAACCATATACAAATAAATATCAAAAACATATTCCTTGTGGTTTCTGTTATTATATCAAATCATCTGTTGGAGAAAAGTATAATAAACTTGAACATTATAGTGGAAAAAAAGCTTCACAAGAGTTTGTAAAACGATTAGAAAAGGATTGTATAAGACTAACTAAATTAATGAAAGAAACAAATGAACCGATGAAATTAACCAAAGAAGAAAAATTAGAATTTAGAAAGAACAATATCTGTCATATTTGTGAGGAGGAAATTGAGGAGCCTAAAGTTAGGGATCATTGCCATCTTACTGGTAAATATAGAGGTCCCGCTCATTCCTGTTGTAATCTTAATTATAAATTACCTTCTTTTATTCCAGTCTTTCTTCACAACAGCGCCAACTATGATACACATCTATTTATAAATGAACTTTCAAAAACACCAGGGAATATTTCTGCCATAACAAACACAAGTCAAAAGTATATTTCATTTACAAAAATGATATTCACAAAACCTATAACTCGTATTCGGTTTCTTGATTCTTACAAGTTTATGGGAACATCACTAGCCAACCTCGCATCAAATCTAAGCTCCACGGGCTCTTTTCCAAATCTTAATTCATTCTTTCCAAAAGAGGAAATTCTAACTAAAGAGGAAATTCAGATTAAAGAGAGAATTCAAAGTAAAGAGGAAATTCTAATTAATGAGGAAATTAATGAAGAAATTCTTACTGAAGATGAAATTCTAATTATACAGAAAATTCGAACAAAGAATGAAATTCTAACTAAAGAGGAAATTCTGATTATA